>NW_026893605.1:660936-991404 GCF_032452875.1 Bos javanicus | reverse complement strand
TACACTGATCATGTGCCTCTGGAGGCAATAAACAAAGAGCTGAGTAGGCACGAATCAAACAGTCAGCAGGCAATAATCATGGAACTCAGGTGTGAGGAATCATGCTGCTCAGCTGGCAATAATCAAGCAGCTGAGCAGGCAGGAATTACGCAGCACAGCTGGCAATTGTCAAGCAGATGACAGGCAGGAATCGTGCAGCTCAGCTGGCAATTGTCAAGCAGATGAGCAGACAGTAATCACGCAGCTCAGCAGGCCCAGATCACGTGACTGAGCATGCACTGTTCACGTGGCTGATCATACACTGATCACGTGATGATCATGCACTGATCACTTGGATATCATGCACTGATCACGTGGCTGATCATACACTGTTCACGTGTCTGACCATGCACTGATCACGTGGCTGATCATACACTGCTCACGTAACTGATCATGCACTGATCACGTGGCTATCATGCACTGATCACGTGGCTGAACATGCACTGTTCACGTGGCTGATCACACACCTGTCACGTGACATATCATGCACTGATCACGTGGCACTCATGCACTGATCACGTGGCTGATCATACTCTGCTCACGTAACTCATGCACACATCACGTGGCTATCATGCACTGCTCACGTGGCTCGTCATGGAATGATCACGTAGCAACCATATACTGGTCACGTGACTGATCATGCAAAGATCACGTAAATGATCATGCACTGTTCACGTGACTGATCATGTACTGATCACGTGACTGATCATGCACTGATCACGTGGCTATCATGCTCTGCTCACGTGGCTGATCATGCAACGATCACGTAGCAACCATGTACTGGTCACGTGACTGATCATGCACTGATCACGTAATTGATCATGCACTGATCACGTGGCTCATCATGCACTGATCACGTGGCTGATCACACATGTATCACGTGACTGATCATGCACTGATCACGTGGCTATCATGCACTGATCACGTGGCTGTCATGCACTGATCACGTGGATATCATGCACTGATCACGTGGCTGATCACACACGTATCACATGACTGATCATGCACTGATCACGTGGCTATCATGCACTGATCACGTGGCTATCATGCACTGATCACGTGGCTGATCATGCATGATCACGTAGCTACCATGTACTGGTCACGTGACTGATCATGCACTGATCACGTAATTGATCATGCACTGATCACGTGGCTGATCATGCACTGATCACGTGGCTGATCATGCACTGATCACGTGACTGATCATGCACTGATCACGTGACTGATCATGCACTGATCACGTCTATATCATGCACTGATCACATGACTGCCCATGCACTGATCACGTGGATGATCATACACTAATCATGTGACAGATCATGCACTGATCACGTGGCTGATCATGCACTGATACCGTGACTGAGCATGGACTGATCACATGACTATCATGTAGTGATCACGTGACTTAATGGCGCTGATCATGTGACTGATCATGCTGATCATGTTTGCTATCATACACTGATCATGTGCCTCTGGAGGCAATAAACAAAGAGCTGAGTAGGCACGAATCAAACAGTCAGCAGGCAATAATCATGGAACTCAGGTGTGAGGAATCATGCTGCTCAGCTGGCAATAATCAAGCAGCTGAGCAGGCAGGAATTACGCAGCACAGCTGGCAATTGTCAAGCAGATGACAGGCAGGAATCGTGCAGCTCAGCTGGCAATTGTCAAGCAGATGAGCAGACAGTAATCACGCAGCTCAGCAGGCCCAGATCACGTGACTGAGCATGCACTGTTCACGTGGCTGATCATACACTGATCACGTGATGATCATGCACTGATCACTTGGATATCATGCACTGATCACGTGGCTGATCATACACTGTTCACGTGTCTGACCATGCACTGATCACGTGGCTGATCATGCACTGCTCACGTAACTGATCATGCACTGATCACGTGGCTATCATGCACTGATCACGTGGCTGAACATGCACTGTTCACGTGGCTGATCACACACCTGTCACGTGACATATCATGCACTGATCACGTGGCACTCATGCACTGATCACGTGGCTGATCATACTCTGCTCACGTAACTCATGCACACATCACGTGGCTATCATGCACTGCTCACGTGGCTCGTCATGGAATGATCACGTAGCAACCATATACTGGTCACGTGACTGATCATGCACAGATCACGTAAATGATCATGCACTGTTCACGTGACTGATCATGTACTGATCACGTGACTGATCATGCACTGATCACGTGGCTATCATGCTCTGCTCACGTGGCTGATCATGCAACGATCACGTAGCAACCATGTACTGGTCACGTGACTGATCATGCACTGATCACGTAATTGATCCTGCACTGATCACGTGGCTCATCATGCACTGATCACGTGGCTGATCACACATGTATCACGTGACTGATCATGCACTGATCCGTGGCTCTCATGCACTGATCACGTGGCTGTCATGCACTGATCACGTGGATATCATGCACTGATCACGTGGCTGATCACACACGTATCACATGACTGATCATGCACTGATCACGTGGCTATCATGCACTGATCACGTGGCTATCATGCACTGATCACGTGGCTGATCATGCAATGATCACGTAGCTACCATGTACTGGTCACGTGACTGATCATGCACTGATCACGTAATTGATCATGCACTGATCACGTGGCTGATCATGCACTGATCACGTGGCTGATCATGCACTGATCACGTAACTGATCATGCACTGATCACGTGACTGATCATGCACTGATCACGTGGCTATCATGCACTGATCACGTGGCTGACATGCACTGATCACGTGCCTGATCATGCACTGATCACGTGGCTGATCATGCACTGATCACGTGACTGATCATGCACTGATCACGTGGCTGATCATGCACTGATCACGTGACTGATCATGCACTGATCACGTGTCTGATCATGCACTGATCACGTGGCTATCATGCACTGCTCACGTGGCTGATCATGCCATGATCACGCAGCTACCATGTACTGGTCACATGACTGATCATGCACTGATCACGTGACTGATCATGCAGTGATCACGTGGCTATCATGCACTACTCACGTGGCTGATCATGCAATGATCATGTAGCTACCATGTACAGGTCACGTGAATGATCATACACCCATCAGGTGACTGATCATGCACTGATCACGTGGCTATCATGCACTGATCACGAGACTGATCATGCACTGTTCACGTCTATATCATGCACTGATCACATGACTGCCCATGCACTGATCACGTGGATGATCATACACTAATCTTGTGACAGATCATGCACTGATCACGTGGCTGATCATGCACTGATACCGTGACTGAGCATGGACTGATCACATGACTATCATGTAGTGATCACGTGACTTAATGGCGCTGATCATGTGACTGATCATGCGCTGATCATGTTTGCTATCATACACTGATCATGTGCCTCTGGAGGCAATAAACAAAGAGCTGAGTAGGCACGAATCAAACAGTCAGCAGGCAATAATCATGGAACTCAGGTGTGAGGAATCATGCTGCTCAGCTGGCAATAATCAAGCAGCTGAGCAGGCAGGAATTACGCAGCACAGCTGGCAATTGTCAAGCAGATGACAGGCAGGAATCGTGCAGCTCAGCTGGCAATTGTCAAGCAGATGAGCAGACAGTAATCACGCAGCTCAGCAGGCCCAGATCACGTGACTGAGCATGCACTGTTCACGTGGCTGATCATACACTGATCACGTGATGATCATGCACTGATCACTTGGATATCATGCACTGATCACGTGGCTGATCATACACTGTTCACGTGTCTGACCATGCACTGATCACGTGGCTGATCATACACTGCTCACGTAACTGATCATGCACTGATCACGTGGCTATCATGCACTGATCACGTGGCTGAACATGCACTGTTCACGTGGCTGATCACACACCTGTCACGTGACATATCATGCACTGATCACGTGGCACTCATGCACTGATCACGTGGCTGATCATACTCTGCTCACGTAACTCATGCACACATCACGTGGCTATCATGCACTGCTCACGTGGCTCGTCATGGAATGATCACGTAGCAACCATATACTGGTCACGTGACTGATCATGCAAAGATCACGTAAATGATCATGCACTGTTCACGTGACTGATCATGTACTGATCACGTGACTGATCATGCACTGATCACGTGGCTATCATGCACTGCTCACGTGGCTGATCATGCAACGATCACGTAGCAACCATGTACTGGTCACGTGACTGATCATGCACTGATCACGTAATTGATCCTGCACTGATCACGTGGCTCATCATGCACTGATCACGTGGCTGATCACACATGTATCACGTGACTGATCATGCACTGATCACGTGGCTCTCATGCACTGATCACGTGGCTGTCATGCACTGATCACGTGGATATCATGCACTGATCACGTGGCTGATCACACACGTATCACATGACTGATCATGCACTGATCACGTGGCTATCATGCACTGATCACGTGGCTATCATGCACTGATCACGTGGCTGATCAGGCAATGATCACGTAGCTACCATGTACTGGTCACGTGACTGATCATGCACTGATCACGTAATTGATCATGCACTGATCATGTGGCTGATCATGCACTGATCACGTGGCTGATCATACACTGATCACATAACTGATCATGCACTGATCACGTGACTGATCATGCACTGATCACGTGGCTATCATGCACTGATCACGTGGCTGGACATACACTGATCACGTGCCTGATCATGCACTGATCACGTGGCTGATCATGCACTGATCACGTGACTGATCATGCACTGATCACGTGTCTGATCATGCACTGATCACGTGGCTATCATGCACTGCTCACGTGGCTGATCATGCCATGATCACGCAGCTACCATGTACTGGTCACATGACTGATCATGCACTGATCACGTGACTGATCATGCAGTGATCACGTGGCTATCATGCACTACTCACGTGGCTGATCATGCAATGATCATGTAGCTACCATGTACAGGTCACGTGAATGATCATACACCCATCAGGTGACTGATCATGCACTGATCACGTGGCTATCATGCACTGATCACGAGACTGATCATGCACTGTTCACGTCTATATCATGCACTGATCACATGACTGCCCATGCACTGATCACGTGGATGATCATACACTAATCTTGTGACAGATCATGCACTGATCACGTGGCTGATCATGCACTGATACCGTGACTGAGCATGGACTGATCACATGACTATCATGTAGTGATCACGTGACTTAATGGCGCTGATCATGTGACTGATCATGCGCTGATCATGTTTGCTATCATACACTGATCATGTGCCTCTGGAGGCAATAAACAAAGAGCTGAGTAGGCACGAATCAAACAGTCAGCAGGCAATAATCATGGAACTCAGGTGTGAGGAATCATGCTGCTCAGCTGGCAATAATCAAGCAGCTGAGCAGGCAGGAATTACGCAGCACAGCTGGCAATTGTCAAGCAGATGACAGGCAGGAATCGTGCAGCTCAGCTGGCAATTGTCAAGCAGATGAGCAGACAGTAATCACGCAGCTCAGCAGGCCCAGATCACGTGACTGAGCATGCACTGTTCACGTGGCTGATCATACACTGATCACGTGATGATCATGCACTGATCACTTGGATATCATGCACTGATCACGTGGCTGATCATACACTGTTCACGTGTCTGACCATGCACTGATCACGTGGCTGATCATGCACTGCTCACGTAACTGATCATGCACTGATCACGTGGCTATCATGCACTGATCACGTGGCTGAACATGCACTGTTCACGTGGCTGATCACACACCTGTCACGTGACATATCATGCACTGATCACGTGGCACTCATGCACTGATCACGTGGCTGATCATACTCTGCTCACGTAACTCATGCACACATCACGTGGCTATCATGCACTGCTCACGTGGCTCGTCATGGAATGATCACGTAGCAACCATATACTGGTCACGTGACTGATCATGCAAAGATCACGTAAATGATCATGCACTGTTCACGTGACTGATCATGTACTGATCACGTGACTGATCATGCACTGATCACGTGGCTATCATGCTCTGCTCACGTGGCTGATCATGCAACGATCACGTAGCAACCATGTACTGGTCACGTGACTGATCATGCACTGATCACGTAATTGATCCTGCACTGATCACGTGGCTCATCATGCACTGATCACGTGGCTGATCACACATGTATCACGTGACTGATCATGCACTGATCACGTGGCTCTCATGCACTGATCACGTGGCTGTCATGCACTGATCACGTGGATATCATGCACTGATCACGTGGCTGATCACACACGTATCACATGACTGATCATGCACTGATCACGTGGCTATCATGCACTGATCACGTGGCTATCATGCACTGATCACGTGGCTGATCATGCAATGATCACGTAGCTACCATGTACTGGTCACGTGACTGATCATGCACTGATCACGTAATTGATCATGCACTGATCACGTGGCTGATCATGCACTGATCACGTGGCTGATCATGCACTGATCACGTGACTGATCATGCACTGATCACGTGACTGATCATGCACTGATCACGTGGCTATCATGCACTGATCACGTGGCTGATCATGCACTGATCACGTGACTGATCATGCACTGATCACGTGGCTGATCATGCACTGATCACGTGACTGATCATGCACTGATCACGTGACTGATCATGCACTGATCACGTGGCTGATCATGCACTGATCACGTGGCTATCATGCACTGATCACGTGGCTGATCATGCACTGATCACGTGGCTATCATGCACTGATCACGTGACTGATCATGCACTGATCACGTGACTGATCATGCACTGATCACGTGGCTGATCATGCACTGATCACGTGGCTGATCATGCACTGATCACGTGACTGATCATGCACTGATCACGTGACTGATCATGCACTGATCACGTGTCTGATCATGCACTGATCACGTGGCTATCATGCACTGCTCACGTGGCTGATCATGCCATGATCACGCAGCTACCATGTACTGGTCACATGACTGATCATGCACTGATCACGTGACTGATCATGCAGTGATCACGTGGCTATCATGCACTACTCACGTGGCTGATCATGCAATGATCATGTAGCTACCATGTACAGGTCACGTGAATGATCATACACCCATCAGGTGACTGATCATGCACTGATCACGTGGCTATCATGCACTGATCACGAGACTGATCATGCACTGATCACGTCTATATCATGCACTGATCACATGACTGCCCATGCACTGATCACGTGGATGATCATACACTAATCTTGTGACAGATCATGCACTGATCACGTGGCTGATCATGCACTGATACCGTGACTGAGCATGGACTGATCACATGACTATCATGTAGTGATCACGTGACTTAATGGCGCTGATCATGTGACTGATCATGCGCTGATCATGTTTGCTATCATACACTGATCATGTGCCTCTGGAGGCAATAAACAAAGAGCTGAGTAGGCACGAATCAAACAGTCAGCAGGCAATAATCATGGAACTCAGGTGTGAGGAATCATGCTGCTCAGCTGGCAATAATCAAGCAGCTGAGCAGGCAGGAATTACGCAGCACAGCTGGCAATTGTCAAGCAGATGACAGGCAGGAATCGTGCAGCTCAGCTGGCAATTGTCAAGCAGATGAGCAGACAGTAATCACGCAGCTCAGCAGGCCCAGATCACGTGACTGAGCATGCACTGTTCACGTGGCTGATCATACACTGATCACGTGATGATCATGCACTGATCACTTGGATATCATGCACTGATCACGTGGCTGATCATACACTGTTCACGTGTCTGACCATGCACTGATCACGTGGCTGATCATGCACTGCTCACGTAACTGATCATGCACTGATCACGTGGCTATCATGCACTGATCACGTGGCTGAACATGCACTGATCACGTGGCTGATCACACACCTGTCACGTGACATATCATGCACTGATCACGTGGCTATCATGCACTGCTCACGTGGCTCGTCATGGAATGATCACGTAGCAACCATATACTGGTCACGTGACTGATCATGCAAAGATCACGTAAATGATCATGCACTGTTCACGTGACTGATCATGTACTGATCACGTGACTGATCATGCACTGATCACGTGGCTATCATGCTCTGCTCACGTGGCTGATCATGCAACGATCACGTAGCAACCATGTACTGGTCACGTGACTGATCATGCACTGATCACGTAATTGATCCTGCACTGATCACGTGGCTCATCATGCACTGATCACGTGGCTGATCACACATGTATCACGTGACTGATCATGCACTGATCACGTGGCTCTCATGCACTGATCACGTGGCTGTCATGCACTGATCACGTGGATATCATGCACTGATCACGTGGCTGATCACACACGATCACATGACTGATCATGCACTGATCACGTGGCTATCATGCACTGATCACGTGGCTATCATGCACTGATCACGTGGCTGATCATGCAATGATCACGAGCTACCATGTACTGGTCACGTGACTGATCATGCACTGATCACGTAACTGATCATGCACTGATCATGTGGCTGATCATGCACTGATCACGTGGCTGATCATGCACTGATCACGTAACTGATCATGCACTGATCACGTGACTGATCATGCACTGATCACGTGGCTATCATGCACTGATCACGTGGCTGATCATGCACTGATCACGTGCTGATCATGCACTGATCACGTGACTGATCATGCACTGATCACGTGACTGATCATGCACTGATCACGTGGCTATCATGCACTGATCACGTGGCTGATCATGCCATGATCACGCAGCTACCATGTACTGGTCACATGACTGATCATGCACTGATCACGTGACTGATCATGCACTGATCACGTGGCTATCATGCACTACTCACGTGGCTGATCATGCAATGATCATGTAGCTACCATGTACAGGTCACGTGAATGATCATACACCCATCAGGTGACTGATCATGCACTGATCACGTGGCTATCATGCACTGATCACGAGACTGATCATGCACTGATCACGTCTATATCATGCACTGATCACATGACTGCCCATGCACTGATCACGTGGATGATCATACACTAATCTTGTGACAGATCATGCACTGATCACGTGGCTGATCATGCACTGATACCGTGACTGAGCATGGACTGATCACATGACTATCATGTAGTGATCACGTGACTTAATGGCGCTGATCATGTGACTGATCATGCGCTGATCATGTTTGCTATCATACACTGATCATGTGCCTCTGGAGGCAATAAACAAAGAGCTGAGTAGGCACGAATCAAACAGTCAGCAGGCAATAATCATGGAACTCAGCTGTGAGGAATCATGCTGCTCAGCTGGCAATAATCAAGCAGCTGAGCAGGCAGGAATTACGCAGCACAGCTGGCAATTGTCAAGCAGATGACAGGCAGGAATCGTGCAGCTCAGCTGGCAATTGTCAAGCAGATGAGCAGACAGTAATCACGCAGCTCAGCAGGCCCAGATCACGTGACTGAGCATGCACTGTTCACGTGGCTGATCATACACTGATCACGTGATGATCATGCACTGATCACGTGGATATCATGCACTGATCACGTGGCTGATCATACACTGTTCACGTGTCTGATCATGCACTGATCACGTGGCTGATCATGCACTGATCACGTGGCTATCATGCACTGATCACGTGGCTGATCATGCACTGATCACGTGGCTACCATGCACTGGTCACGTGACTGATCATGCACTGATCACGTAATTGATCATGCACTGATCACGTGGCTGATCATGCACTGATCACGTGGCTGATCATACACTGATCACGTAACTGATCATGCACTGATCACGTGACTGATCATGCACTGATCACGTGGCTATCATGCACTGATCACGTGGCTGACATACACTGATCACGTGACTGATCATGCACTGATCACGTGGCTGATCATGCACTGATCACGTGACTGATCATGCACTGATCACGTGACTGATCATGCACTGATCACGTGGCTATCATGCACTGCTCACGTGGCTGATCATGCCATGATCACGCAGCTACCATGTACTGGTCACATGACTGATCATGCACTGATCACGTGACTGATCATGCAGTGATCACGTGGCTATCATGCACTACTCACGTGGCTGATCATGCAATGATCATGTAGCTACCATGTACAGGTCACGTGAATGATCATACACCCATCAGGTGACTGATCATGCACTGATCACGTGGCTATCATGCACTGATCACGAGACTGATCATGCACTGATCACGTCTATATCATGCACTGATCACATGACTGCCCATGCACTGATCACGTGGATGATCATACACTAATCATGTGACAGATCATGCACTGATCACGTGGCTGATCATGCACTGATACCGTGACTGAGCATGGACTGATCACATGACTATCATGTAGTGATCACGTGACTTAATGGCGCTGATCATGTGACTGATCATGCGCTGATCATGTTTGCTATCATACACTGATCATGTGCCTCTGGAGGCAATAAACAAAGAGCTGAGTAGGCACGAATCAAACAGTCAGCAGGCAATAATCATGGAACTCAGGTGTGAGGAATCATGCTGCTCAGCTGGCAATAATCAAGCAGCTGAGCAGGCAGGAATTACGCAGCACAGCTGGCAATTGTCAAGCAGATGACAGGCAGGAATCGTGCAGCTCAGCTGGCAATTGTCAAGCAGATGAGCAGACAGTAATCACGCAGCTCAGCAGGCCCAGATCACGTGACTGAGCATGCACTGTTCACGTGGCTGATCATACACTGATCACGTGATGATCATGCACTGATCACTTGGATATCATGCACTGATCACGTGGCTGATCATACACTGTTCACGTGTCTGACCATGCACTGATCACGTGGCTGATCATACACTGCTCACGTAACTGATCATGCACTGATCACGTGGCTATCATGCACTGATCACGTGGCTGAACATGCACTGTTCACGTGGCTGATCACACACCTGTCACGTGACATATCATGCACTGATCACGTGGCACTCATGCACTGATCACGTGGCTGATCATACTCTGCTCACGTAACTCATGCACACATCACGTGGCTATCATGCACTGCTCACGTGGCTCGTCATGGAATGATCACGTAGCTACCATATACTGGTCACGTGACTGATCATGCACAGATCACGTAAATGATCATGCACTGTTCACGTGACTGATCATGTACTGATCACGTGACTGATCATGCACTGATCACGTGGCTATCATGCTCTGCTCACGTGGCTGATCATGCAACGATCACGTAGCAACCATGTACTGGTCACGTGACTGATCATGCACTGATCACGTAATTGATCCTGCACTGATCACGTGGCTCATCATGCACTGATCACGTGGCTGATCACACATGTATCACGTGACTGATCATGCACTGATCACGTGGCTATCATGCACTGATCACGTGGCTGTCATGCACTGATCACGTGGATATCATGCACTGATCACGTGGCTGATCACACACGTATCACATGACTGATCATGCACTGATCACGTGGCTATCATGCACTGATCACGTGGCTATCATGCACTGATCACGTGGCTGATCATGCACTGATCACGTAGCTACCATGTACTGGTCACGTGACTGATCATGCACTGATCACGTGACTGATCATGCACTGATCACGTGGCTGATCATGCACTGATCACGTGGCTGATCATGCACTGATCACGTGACTGATCATGCACTGATCACGTGACTGATCATGCACTGATCACGTGGCTATCATGCACTGATCACGTGGCTGATCATGCACTGATCACGTGCCTGATCATGCACTGATCACGTGGCTGATCATGCACTGATCACGTGACTGATCATGCACTGATCACGTGGCTGATCATGCACTGATCACGTGACTGATCATGCACTGATCACGTGACTGATCATGCACTGATCACGTGGCTATCATGCACTGATCACGTGGCTGATCATGCATGATCACGCAGCTATCATGCACTGATCACGTGACTGATCATGCACTGATCACGTGATGATCATGCACTGATCACGTGGACATCATGCACTGATCACGTGGCTGATCATGCACTGATCACGTGTCTGATCATGCACTGATCACGTGGCTGATCATACACTGCTCACGTAACTGATCATGCACTGATCACGTGGCTATCATGCACTGATCACGTGGCTGATCATGCACTGATCACGTGGCTGATCACACACTGTCACGTGACTATCATGCACTGATCACGTGGCACTCATGCACTGATCACGTGGCTGATCATACACTGATCACGTAACTCATGCACTGATCACGTGGCTATCATGCACTGATCACGTGGCTGTCATGCAATGATCACGTAGCAACCATATACTGGTCACGTGACTGATCATGCACTGATCACGTAAATGATCATGCACTGATCACGTGACTGATCATGCACTGATCACGTGACTGATCATGCACTGATCACGTGGCTATCATGCACTGATCACGTGGCTGATCATGCACGATCACGTAGCAACCATGTACTGGTCACGTGACTGATCATGCACTGATCACGTAATTGATCATGCACTGATCACGTGGCTCATCATGCACTGATCACGTGGCTGATCACACATGATCACGTGACTGATCATGCACTGATCACGTGGCTATCATGCACTGATCACGTGGCTGATCATGCACTGATCACGTGGATATCATGCACTGATCACGTGGCTGATCACACACGATCACGTGACTGATCATGCACTGATCACGTGGCTATCATGCACTGATCACGTGGCTGATCATGCACTGATCACGTGGCTGATCATGCACTGATCACGTGACTGATCATGCACTGATCACGTGACTGATCATGCACTGATCACGTGGCTATCATGCACTGATCACGTGGCTGATCATACACTGATCACGTGGCTGATCATGCACTGATCACGTGGCTGATCATGCACTGATCACGTGACTGATCATGCACTGATCACGTCTGATCATGCACTGATCACGTGGCTATCATGCACTGCTCACGTGGCTGATCATGCCATGATCACGCAGCTACCATGTACTGGTCACATGACTGATCATGCACTGATCACGTGACTGATCATGCAGTGATCACGTGGCTATCATGCACTACTCACGTGGCTGATCATGCAATGATCATGTAGCTACCATGTACAGGTCACGTGAATGATCATACACCCATCAGGTGACTGATCATGCACTGATCACGTGGCTATCATGCACTGATCACGAGACTGATCATGCACTGATCACGTCTATATCATGCACTGATCACATGACTGCCCATGCACTGATCACGTGGATGATCATACACTAATCATGTGACAGATCATGCACTGATCACGTGGCTGATCATGCACTGATACCGTGACTGAGCATGGACTGATCACATGACTATCATGTAGTGATCACGTGACTTAATGGCGCTGATCATGTGACTGATCATGCGCTGATCATGTTTGCTATCATACACTGATCATGTGCCTCTGGAGGCAATAAACAAAGAGCTGAGTAGGCACGAATCAAACAGTCAGCAGGCAATAATCATGGAACTCAGGTGTGAGGAATCATGCTGCTCAGCTGGCAATAATCAAGCAGCTGAGCAGGCAGGAATTACGCAGCACAGCTGGCAATTGTCAAGCAGATGACAGGCAGGAATCGTGCAGCTCAGCTGGCAATTGTCAAGCAGATGAGCAGACAGTAATCACGCAGCTCAGCAGGCCCAGATCACGTGACTGAGCATGCACTGTTCACGTGGCTGATCATACACTGATCACGTGATGATCATGCACTGATCACTTGGATATCATGCACTGATCACGTGGCTGATCATACACTGTTCACGTGTCTGACCATGCACTGATCACGTGGCTGATCATACACTGCTCACGTAACTGATCATGCACTGATCACGTGGCTATCATGCACTGATCACGTGGCTGAACATGCACTGTTCACGTGGCTGATCACACACCTGTCACGTGACATATCATGCACTGATCACGTGGCACTCATGCACTGATCACGTGGCTGATCATACTCTGCTCACGTAACTCATGCACACATCACGTGGCTATCATGCACTGCTCACGTGGCTCGTCATGGAATGATCACGTAGCTACCATATACTGGTCACGTGACTGATCATGCACAGATCACGTAAATGATCATGCACTGTTCACGTGACTGATCATGTACTGATCACGTGACTGATCATGCACTGATCACGTGGCTATCATGCTCTGCTCACGTGGCTGATCATGCAACGATCACGTAGCAACCATGTACTGGTCACGTGACTGATCATGCACTGATCACGTAATTGATCCTGCACTGATCACGTGGCTCATCATGCACTGATCACGTGGCTGATCACACATGTATCACGTGACTGATCATGCACTGATCCCGTGGCTCTCATGCACTGATCACGTGGCTGTCATGCACTGATCACGTGGATATCATGCACTGATCACGTGGCTGATCACACACGTATCACATGACTGATCATGCACTGATCACGTGGCTATCATGCACTGATCACGTGGCTATCATGCACTGATCACGTGGCTGATCATGCAATGATCACGTAGCTACCATGCACTGATCACGTGACTGATCATGCACTGATCACGTAATTGATCATGCACTGATCACGTGGCTGATCATGCACTGATCACGTGGCTGATCATGCACTGATCACGTGACTGATCATGCACTGATCACGTGACTGATCATGCACTGATCACGTGGCTATCATGCACTGATCACGTGGCTGATCATGCACTGATCACGTGCCTGATCATGCACTGATCACGTGGCTGATCATGCACTGATCACGTGACTGATCATGCACTGATCACGTGGCTGATCATGCACTGATCACGTGACTGATCATGCACTGATCACGTGACTGATCATGCACTGATCACGTGGCTATCATGCACTGATCACGTGGCTGATCATGCATGATCACGCAGCTATCATGCACTGATCACGTGACTGATCATGCACTGATCACGTGATGATCATGCACTGATCACGTGGACATCATGCACTGATCACGTGGCTGATCATACACTGATCACGTGTCTGATCATGCACTGATCACGTGGCTGATCATGCACTGATCACGTAACTGATCATGCACTGATCACGTGGCTATCATGCACTGATCACGTGGCTGATCATGCACTGATCACGTGGCTGATCACACACTGTCACGTGACTATCATGCACTGATCACGTGGACTCATGCACTGATCACGTGGCTGATCATACACTGATCACGTAACTCATGCACTGATCACGTGGCTATCATGCACTGATCACGTGGCTGTCATGCACTGATCACGTAGCTACCATATACTGGTCACGTGACTGATCATGCACTGATCACGTAAATGATCATGCACTGATCACGTGACTGATCATGCACTGATCACGTGACTGATCATGCACTGATCACGTGGCTATCATGCACTGATCACGTGGCTGATCATGCACTGATCACGTAGCAACCATGTACTGGTCACGTGACTGATCATGCACTGATCACGTAATTGATCATGCACTGATCACGTGGCTCATCATGCACTGATCACGTGGCTGATCACACATGTATCACGTGACTGATCATGCACTGATCACGTGGCTATCATGCACTGATCACGTGGCTGATCATGCACTGATCACGTGGATATCATGCACTGATCACGTGGCTGATCATGCACTGATCATGACTGATCATGCACTGATCACGTGGCTATCATGCACTGATCACGTGGCTGATCATGCACTGATCACGTGGCTGATCATGCACTGATCACGTGACTGATCATGCACTGATCACGTGACTGATCATGCACTGATCACGTGGCTATCATGCACTGATCACGTGGCTGATCATGCACTGATCACGTGCCTGATCATGCACTGATCACGTGGCTGATCATGCACTGATCACGTGACTGATCATGCACTGATCACGTGTCTGATCATGCACTGATCACGTGGCTATCATGCACTGCTCACGTGGCTGATCATGCCATGATCACGCAGCTACCATGTACTGGTCACATGACTGATCATGCACTGATCACGTGACTGATCATGCAGTGATCACGTGGCTATCATGCACTACTCACGTGGCTGATCATGCAATGATCATGTAGCTACCATGTACAGGTCACGTGAATGATCATACACCCATCAGGTGACTGATCATGCACTGATCACGTGGCTATCATGCACTGATCACGAGACTGATCATGCACTGATCACGTCTATATCATGCACTGATCACATGACTGCCCATGCACTGATCACGTGGATGATCATACACTAATCATGTGACAGATCATGCACTGATCACGTGGCTGATCATGCACTGATACCGTGACTGAGCATGGACTGATCACATGACTATCATGTAGTGATCACGTGACTTAATGGCGCTGATCATGTGACTGATCATGCGCTGATCATGTTTGCTATCATACACTGATCATGTGCCTCTGGAGGCAATAAACAAAGAGCTGAGTAGGCACGAATCAAACAGTCAGCAGGCAATAATCATGGAACTCAGGTGTGAGGAATCATGCTGCTCAGCTGGCAATAATCAAGCAGCTGAGCAGGCAGGAATTACGCAGCACAGCTGGCAATTGTCAAGCAGATGACAGGCAGGAATCGTGCAGCTCAGCTGGCAATTGTCAAGCAGATGAGCAGACAGTAATCACGCAGCTCAGCAGGCCCAGATCACGTGACTGAGCATGCACTGTTCACGTGGCTGATCATACACTGATCACGTGATGATCATGCACTGATCACTTGGATATCATGCACTGATCACGTGGCTGATCATACACTGTTCACGTGTCTGACCATGCACTGATCACGTGGCTGATCATACACTGCTCACGTAACTGATCATGCACTGATCACGTGGCTATCATGCACTGATCACGTGGCTGAACATGCACTGTTCACGTGGCTGATCACACACCTGTCACGTGACATATCATGCACTGATCACGTGGCACTCATGCACTGATCACGTGGCTGATCATACTCTGCTCACGTAACTCATGCACACATCACGTGGCTATCATGCACTGCTCACGTGGCTCGTCATGGAATGATCACGTAGCAACCATATACTGGTCACGTGACTGATCATGCAAAGATCACGTAAATGATCATGCACTGTTCACGTGACTGATCATGTACTGATCACGTGACTGATCATGCACTGATCACGTGGCTATCATGCTCTGCTCACGTGGCTGATCATGCAACGATCACGTAGCAACCATGTACTGGTCACGTGACTGATCATGCACTGATCACGTAATTGATCCTGCACTGATCACGTGGCTCATCATGCACTGATCACGTGGCTGATCACACATGTATCACGTGACTGATCATGCACTGATCACGTGGCTCTCATGCACTGATCACGTGGCTGTCATGCACTGATCACGTGGATATCATGCACTGATCACGTGGCTGATCACACACGTATCACATGACTGATCATGCACTGATCACGTGGCTATCATGCACTGATCACGTGGCTATCATGCACTGATCACGTGGCTGATCATGCACTGATCACGTAGCTACCATGCACTGATCACGTGACTGATCATGCACTGATCACGTAATTGATCATGCACTGATCACGTGGCTGATCATGCACTGATCACGTGGCTGATCATGCACTGATCACGTGACTGATCATGCACTGATCACGTGACTGATCATGCACTGATCACGTGGCTATCATGCACTGATCACGTGGCTGATCATGCACTGATCACGTGCCTGATCATGCACTGATCACGTGGCTGATCATGCACTGATCACGTGACTGATCATGCACTGATCACGTGGCTGATCATGCACTGATCACGTGACTGATCATGCACTGATCACGTGACTGATCATGCACTGATCACGTGGCTATCATGCACTGATCACGTGGCTGATCATGCATGATCACGCAGCTATCATGCACTGATCACGTGACTGATCATGCACTGATCACGTGATGATCATGCACTGATCACGTGGACATCATGCACTGATCACGTGGCTGATCATGCACTGATCACGTGTCTGATCATGCACTGATCACGTGGCTGATCATGCACTGATCACGTAACTGATCATGCACTGATCACGTGGCTATCATGCACTGATCACGTGGCTGATCATGCACTGATCACGTGGCTGATCATACACTGATCACGTGACTATCATGCACTGATCACGTGGACTCATGCACTGATCACGTGGCTGATCATGCACTGATCACGTAACTCATGCACATCACGTGGCTATCATGCACTGATCACGTGGCTGTCATGCAATGATCACGTAGCTACCATATGGTCACGTGACTGATCATGCACTGATCACGTAAATGATCATGCACTGATCACGTGACTGATCATGCACTGATCACGTGACTGATCATGCACTGATCACGTGGCTATCATGCACTGATCACGTGGCTGATCATGCACTGATCACGTAGCAACCATGCACTGATCACGTGACTGATCATGCACTGATCACGTAATTGATCATGCACTGATCACGTGGCTGATCATGCACTGATCACGTGGCTGATCACACATGATCACGTGACTGATCATGCACTGATCACGTGGCTCATGCACTGATCACGTGGCTGATCATGCACTGATCACGTGGATATCATGCACTGATCACGTGGCTGATCATGCACTATCACGTGACTGATCATGCACTGATCACGTGGCTATCATGCACTGATCACGTGGCTGATCATGCACTGATCACGTGGCTGATCATGCACTGATCACGTGACTGATCATGCACTGATCACGTGGCTATCATGCACTGATCACGTGGCTGATCATGCACTGATCACGTGGCTGATCATGCACTGATCACGTGGCTGATCATGCACTGATCACGTGACTGATCATGCACTGATCACGTGACTGATCATGCACTGATCACGTGGCTATCATGCACTGCTCACGTGGCTGATCATGCATGATCACGCAGCTACCATGTACTGGTCACATGACTGATCATGCACTGATCACGTGACTGATCATGCACTGATCACGTGGCTATCATGCACTACTCACGTGGCTGATCATGCAATGATCATGTAGCTACCATGTACAGGTCACGTGAATGATCATACACTGATCAGGTGACTGATCATGCACTGATCACGTGGCTATCATGCACTGATCACGTGACTGATCATGCACTGATCACGTCTATATCATGCACTGATCACATGACTGCCCATGCACTGATCACGTGGATGATCATACACTGATCACGTGACTGATCATGCACTGATCACGTGGCTGATCATGCACTGATCACGTGATGATCATGCACTGATCACGTGGATATCATGCACTGATCACGTGGCTGATCATGCACTGATCACGTGTCTGATCATGCACTGATCACGTGGCTGATCATACACTGATCACGTAACTGATCATGCACTGATCACGTGGCTATCATGCACTGATCACGTGGCTGATCATGCACTGATCACGTGGCTGATCACACACTGTCACGTGACATATCATGCACTGATCACGTGGCACTCATGCACTGATCACGTGGCTGATCATACTCTGCTCACGTAACTCATGCACACATCACGTGGCTATCATGCACTGCTCACGTGGCTGTCATGGAATGATCACGTAGCAACCATATACTGGTCACGTGACTGATCATGCACTGATCACGTAAATGATCATGCACTGTTCACGTGACTGATCATGCACTGATCACGTGACTGATCATGCACTGATCACGTGGCTATCATGCACTGCTCACGTGGCTGATCATGCACGATCACGTGGCAACCATGCACTGGTCACGTGACTGATCATGCACTGATCACGTAATTGATCATGCACTGATCACGTGGCTCATCATGCACTGATCACGTGGCTGATCACACATGTATCACGTGACTGATCATGCACTGATCACGTGGCTCTCATGCACTGATCACGTGGCTGTCATGCACTGATCACGTGGATATCATGCACTGATCACGTGGCTGATCACACACGTATCACATGACTGATCATGCACTGATCACGTGGCTATCATGCACTGATCACGTGGCTATCATGCACTGATCACGTGGCTGATCATGCAATGATCACGTAGCTACCATGTACTGGTCACGTGACTGATCATGCACTGATCACGTAATTGATCATGCACTGATCACGTGGCTGATCATGCACTGATCACGTGGCTGATCATGCACTGATCACGTGACTGATCATGCACTGATCACGTGACTGATCATGCACTGATCACGTGGCTATCATGCACTGATCACGTGGCTGATCATGCACTGATCACGTGGCTGATCATGCACTGATCACGTGGCTGATCATGCACTGATCACATGACTGATCATGCACTGATCACGTGACTGATCATGCACTGATCACGTGGCTATCATGCACTGCTCACGTGGCTGATCATGCAATGATCATGTAGCTACCATGTACAGGTCACGTGAATGATCATACACCCATCAGGTGACTGATCATGCACTGATCACGTGGCTATCATGCACTGATCACGAGACTGATCATGCACTGATCACGTCTATATCATGCACTGATCACATGACTGCCCATGCACTGATCACGTGGATGATCATACACTAATCATGTGACAGATCATGCACTGATCACGTGGCTGATCATGCACTGATACCGTGACTGAGCATGGACTGATCACATGACTATCATGTAGTGATCACGTGACTTAATGGCGCTGATCATGTGACTGATCATGCGCTGATCATGTTTGCTATCATACACTGATCATGTGCCTCTGGAGGCAATAAACAAAGAGCTGAGTAGGCACGAATCAAACAGTCAGCAGGCAATAATCATGGAACTCAGGTGTGAGGAATCATGCTGCTCAGCTGGCAATAATCAAGCAGCTGAGCAGGCAGGAATTACGCAGCACAGCTGGCAATTGTCAAGCAGATGACAGGCAGGAATCGTGCAGCTCAGCTGGCAATTGTCAAGCAGATGAGCAGACAGTAATCACGCAGCTCAGCAGGCCCAGATCACGTGACTGAGCATGCACTGTTCACGTGGCTGATCATACACTGATCACGTGATGATCATGCACTGATCACTTGGATATCATGCACTGATCACGTGGCTGATCATACACTGTTCACGTGTCTGACCATGCACTGATCACGTGGCTGATCATACACTGCTCACGTAACTGATCATGCACTGATCACGTGGCTATCATGCACTGATCACGTGGCTGATCATGCACTGATCACGTGGCTGATCATGCACTGTCACGTGACTGATCATGCACTGATCACGTGCTGATCATGCACTGATCACGTGGCTGATCATGCACTGATCACGTGGCTGATCATGCACTGATCACGTGGCTGATCATGCACTGATCACGTGACTGATCATGCACTGATCACGTGGCTATCATGCACTGATCACGTGGCTGATCATGCACTGATCACGTGACTGATCATGCACTGATCACGTGACTGATCATGCACTGATCACGTGACTGATCATGCACTGATCACGTGGCTATCATGCACTGATCACGTGGCTGATCATGCAATGATCACGTAGCTACCATGTACTGGTCACGTGACTGATCATGCACTGATCACGTAATTGATCATGCACTGATCACGTGGCTGATCATGCACTGATCACGTGGCTGATCATGCACTGATCACGTGACTGATCATGCACTGATCACGTGACTGATCATGCACTGATCACGTGGCTATCATGCACTGATCACGTGGCTGATCATGCACTGATCACGTGACTGATCATGCACTGATCACGTGGCTGATCATGCACTGATCACGTGGCTGATCATGCACTGATCACGTGGCTGATCATGCACTGATCACGTGGCTGATCATGCACTGATCACGTGACTGATCATGCACTGATCACGTGGCTATCATGCACTGATCACGTGGCTGATCATGCACTGATCACGTGGCTGATCATGCACTGATCACGTGACTATCATGCACTGATCACGTGGCATCATGCACTGATCACGTGGCTGATCATGCACTGATCACGTAACTCATGCACTGATCACGTGGCTATCATGCACTGATCACGTGGCTGATGCACTGATCACGTAGCTATCATGCACTGATCACGTGACTGATCATGCACTGATCACGTGACTGATCATGCACTGATCACGTGACTGATCATGCACTGATCACGTGACTGATCATGCACTGATCACGTGGCTATCATGCACTGATCACGTGGCTGATCATGCATGATCACGCAGCTACCATGTACTGGTCACGTGACTGATCATGCACTGATCACGTGACTGATCATGCACTGATCACGTGGCTATCATGCACTGATCACGTGGCTGATCATGCACTGATCACGTGGCTGATCATGCACTGATCACGTGACTGATCATGCACTGATCACGTGGCTGATCATGCACTGATCACGTGGCTGATCATGCACTGATCACGTGGCTGATCATGCACTGATCACGTGACTGATCATGCACTGATCACGTGGCTATCATGCACTGATCACGTGGCTGATCATGCATGATCACGCAGCTATCATGCACTGATCACGTGACTGATCATGCACTGATCACGTGACTGATCATGCACTGATCACGTGGCTATCATGCACTGATCACGTGGCTGATCATGCACTGATCACGTGGCTATCATGCACTGATCACGTGACTGATCATGCACTGATCACGTGGCTGATCATGCACTGATCACGTGGCTGATCATGCACTGATCACGTGGCTGATCATGCACTGATCACGTGACTGATCATGCACTGATCACGTGACTGATCATGCACTGATCACGTGGCTGATCATGCACTGATCACGTGGCTGATCATGCACTGATCACGTGGCTGATCATGCACTGATCACGTAGCTACCATGCACTGATCACGTGACTGATCATGCACTGATCACGTAATTGATCATGCACTGATCACGTGGCTGATCATGCACTGATCACGTGGCTGATCATGCACTGATCACGTGACTGATCATGCACTGATCACGTGACTGATCATGCACTGATCACGTGGCTATCATGCACTGATCACGTGGCTGATCATGCACTGATCACGTGGCTGATCATGCACTGATCACGTGGCTGATCATGCACTGATCACGTGACTGATCATGCACTGATCACGTGACTGATCATGCACTGATCACGTGGCTATCATGCACTGCTCACGTGGCTGATCATGCAATGATCATGTAGCTACCATGTACAGGTCACGTGAATGATCATACACCCATCAGGTGACTGATCATGCACTGATCACGTGGCTATCATGCACTGATCACGAGACTGATCATGCACTGATCACGTCTATATCATGCACTGATCACATGACTGCCCATGCACTGATCACGTGGATGATCATACACTAATCTTGTGACAGATCATGCACTGATCACGTGGCTGATCATGCACTGATACCGTGACTGAGCATGGACTGATCACATGACTATCATGTAGTGATCACGTGACTTAATGGCGCTGATCATGTGACTGATCATGCGCTGATCATGTTTGCTATCATACACTGATCATGTGCCTCTGGAGGCAATAAACAAAGAGCTGAGTAGGCACGAATCAAACAGTCAGCAGGCAATAATCATGGAACTCAGGTGTGAGGAATCATGCTGCTCAGCTGGCAATAATCAAGCAGCTGAGCAGGCAGGAATTACGCAGCACAGCTGGCAATTGTCAAGCAGATGACAGGCAGGAATCGTGCAGCTCAGCTGGCAATTGTCAAGCAGATGAGCAGACAGTAATCACGCAGCTCAGCAGGCCCAGATCACGTGACTGAGCATGCACTGTTCACGTGGCTGATCATACTGATCACGTGATGATCATGCACTGATCACTTGGATATCATGCACTGATCACGTGGCTGATCATACACTGTTCACGTGTCTGACCATGCACTGATCACGTGGCTGATCATACACTGCTCACGTAACTGATCATGCACTGATCACGTGGCTATCATGCACTGATCACGTGGCTGATCATGCACTGATCACGTGGCTGATCATGCACTGATCACGTGACTGATCATGCACTGATCACGTGACTGATCATGCACTGATCACGTGGCTGATCATGCACTGATCACGTGGCTGATCATGCACTGATCACGTGGCTGATCATGCACTGATCACGTGACTGATCATGCACTGATCACGTGGCTATCATGCACTGATCACGTGGCTGATCATGCACTGATCACGTGACTGATCATGCACTGATCACGTGACTGATCATGCACTGATCACGTGACTGATCATGCACTGATCACGTGGCTATCATGCACTGATCACGTGGCTGATCATGCAATGATCACGTAGCTACCATGTACTGGTCACGTGACTGATCATGCACTGATCACGTAATTGATCATGCACTGATCACGTGGCTGATCATGCACTGATCACGTGGCTGATCATGCACTGATCACGTGACTGATCATGCACTGATCACGTGACTGATCATGCACTGATCACGTGGCTATCATGCACTGATCACGTGGCTGATCATGCACTGATCACGTGGCTGATCATGCACTGATCACGTGGCTGATCATGCACTGATCACGTGGCTGATCATGCACTGATCACGTGTCTGATCATGCACTGATCACGTGGCTGATCATGCACTGATCACGTGACTGATCATGCACTGATCACGTGGCTATCATGCACTGATCACGTGGCTGATCATGCACTGATCACGTGGCTGATCATGCACTGATCACGTGACTATCATGCACTGATCACGTGGCACTCATGCACTGATCACGTGGCTGATCATGCACTGATCACGTGACTCATGCACTGATCACGTGGCTATCATGCACTGATCACGTGGCTGTCATGCACTGATCACGTAGCTACCATGCACTGATCACGTGACTGATCATGCACTGATCACGTGGCTGATCATGCACTGATCACGTGACTGATCATGCACTGATCACGTGACTGATCATGCACTGATCACGTGGCTATCATGCACTGATCACGTGGCTGATCATGCATGATCACGTAGCTACCATGTACTGATCACGTGACTGATCATGCACTGATCACGTGACTGATCATGCACTGATCACGTGGCTATCATGCACTGATCACGTGGCTGATCATGCACTGATCACGTAGCTATCATGCACTGATCACGTGGCTGATCATGCACTGATCACGTGGCTATCATGCACTGATCACGTGGCTGATCATGCACTGATCACGTGGCTGATCATGCACTGATCACGTGACTGATCATGCACTGATCACGTGGCTATCATGCACTGATCACGTGGCTGATCATGCATGATCACGCAGCTACCATGTACTGGTCACATGACTGATCATGCACTGATCACGTGACTGATCATGCACTGATCACGTGGCTATCATGCACTACTCACGTGGCTGATCATGCAATGATCATGTAGCTACCATGTACAGGTCACGTGAATGATCATACACCCATCAGGTGACTGATCATGCACTGATCACGTGGCTATCATGCACTGATCACGTGACTGATCATGCACTGATCACGTCTATATCATGCACTGATCACATGACTGCCCATGCACTGATCACGTGGATGATCATACACTAATCACGTGACAGATCATGCACTGATCACGTGGCTGATCATGCACTGATACGTGACTGAGCATGGACTGATCACATGACTATCATGTAGTGATCACGTGACTTAATGGCACTGATCATGTGACTGATCATGCGCTGATCATGTTTGCTATCATACACTGATCATGTGCCTCTGGAGGCAATAAACAAAGAGCTGAGTAGGCACGAATCAAACAGTCAGCAGGCAATAATCATGGAACTCAGGTGTGAGGAATCATGCTGCTCAGCTGGCAATAATCAAGCAGCTGAGCAGGCAGGAATTACGCAGCACAGCTGGCAATTGTCAAGCAGATGACAGGCAGGAATCATGCAGCTCAGCTGGCAATTGTCAAGCAGATGAGCAGACAGTAATCACGCAGCTCAGCAGGCCCTGATCACGTGACTGAGCATGCACTGTTCACGTGGCTGATCATACTGATCACGTGATGATCATGCACTGATCACGTGGATATCATGCACTGATCACGTGGCTGATCATGCACTGATCACGTGACTGATCATGCACTGATCACGTGGCTGATCATGCACTGATCACGTGGCTGATCATGCACTGATCACGTGGCTGATCATGCACTGATCACGTGGCTGATCATGCACTGATCACGTGGCTGATCATGCACTGATCACGTGACTGATCATGCACTGATCACGTGGCTATCATGCACTGATCACGTGGCTGATCATGCACTGATCACGTAGCTACCATGCACTGATCACGTGACTGATCATGCACTGATCACGTGACTGATCATGCACTGATCACGTGGCTGATCATGCACTGATCACGTGGCTGATCATGCACTGATCACGTGACTGATCATGCACTGATCACGTGACTGATCATGCACTGATCACGTGGCTATCATGCACTGATCACGTGGCTGATCATGCACTGATCACGTGCCTGATCATGCACTGATCACGTGACTGATCATGCACTGATCACGTGACTGATCATGCACTGATCACGTGGCTATCATGCACTGATCACGTGGCTGATCATGCAATGATCACGTGGCTACCATGCACTGATCACGTGACTGATCATGCACTGATCACGTGATTGATCATGCACTGATCACGTGGCTGATCATGCACTGATCACGTGGCTGATCATGCACTGATCACGTGACTGATCATGCACTGATCACGTGACTGATCATGCACTGATCACGTGGCTATCATGCACTGATCACGTGGCTGATCATGCACTGATCACGTGACTGATCATGCACTGATCACGTGGCTGATCATGCACTGATCACGTGACTGATCATGCACTGATCACGTCTGATCATGCACTGATCACGTGGCTGATCATGCACTGATCACGTAACTGATCATGCACTGATCACGTGGCTATCATGCACTGATCACGTGGCTGATCATGCACTGATCACGTGGCTGATCACACACTGTCACGTGACTATCATGCACTGATCACGTGGCACTCATGCACTGATCACGTGGCTGATCATACACTGATCACGTAACTCATGCACACATCACGTGGCTATCATGCACTGATCACGTGGCTGTCATGCAATGATCACGTAGCTACCATATACTGGTCACGTGACTGATCATGCACTGATCACGTAAATGATCATGCACTGATCACGTGACTGATCATGCACTGATCACGTGACTGATCATGCACTGATCACGTGGCTATCATGCACTGATCACGTGGCTGATCATGCATGATCACGTAGCTACCATGTACTGGTCACGTGACTGATCATGCACTGATCACGTGACTGATCATGCACTGATCACGTGGCTATCATGCACTGATCACGTGGCTGATCATGCACTGATCACGTGGCTATCATGCACTGATCACGTGGCTGATCATGCACTGATCACGTGGCTATCATGCACTGATCACGTGGCTGATCATGCACTGATCACGTGCTGATCATGCACTGATCACGTGACTGATCATGCACTGATCACGTGGCTATCATGCACTGCTCACGTGGCTGATCATGCCATGATCACGCAGCTACCATGTACTGGTCACATGACTGATCATGCACTGATCACGTGACTGATCATGCAGTGATCACGTGGCTATCATGCACTACTCACGTGGCTGATCATGCAATGATCATGTAGCTACCATGTACAGGTCACGTGAATGATCATACACCCATCAGGTGACTGATCATGCACTGATCACGTGGCTATCATGCACTGATCACGAGACTGATCATGCACTGATCACGTCTATATCATGCACTGATCACATGACTGCCCATGCACTGATCACGTGGATGATCATACACTAATCTTGTGACAGATCATGCACTGATCACGTGGCTGATCATGCACTGATACCGTGACTGAGCATGGACTGATCACATGACTATCATGTAGTGATCACGTGACTTAATGGCGCTGATCATGTGACTGATCATGCGCTGATCATGTTTGCTATCATACACTGATCATGTGCCTCTGGAGGCAATAAACAAAGAGCTGAGTAGGCACGAATCAAACAGTCAGCAGGCAATAATCATGGAACTCAGGTGTGAGGAATCATGCTGCTCAGCTGGCAATAATCAAGCAGCTGAGCAGGCAGGAATTACGCAGCACAGCTGGCAATTGTCAAGCAGATGACAGGCAGGAATCGTGCAGCTCAGCTGGCAATTGTCAAGCAGATGAGCAGACAGTAATCACGCAGCTCA
Source organism: Bos javanicus (assembly GCF_032452875.1). NCBI lineage: Eukaryota > Metazoa > Chordata > Mammalia > Artiodactyla > Bovidae > Bos > Bos javanicus. The sequence continues at coordinate 962,775 of NW_026893605.1, read as the reverse complement.
GCAGGCCCAGATCACGTGACTGAGCATGCACTGTTCACGTGGCTGATCATACACTGATCACGTGATGATCATGCACTGATCACTTGGATATCATGCACTGATCACGTGGCTGATCATACACTGTTCACGTGTCTGACCATGCACTGATCACGTGGCTGATCATGCACTGCTCACGTAACTGATCATGCACTGATCACGTGGCTGAACATGCACTGTTCACGTGGCTGATCACACACCTGTCACGTGACATATCATGCACTGATCACGTGGCACTCATGCACTGATCACGTGGCTGATCATACTCTGCTCACGTAACTCATGCACACATCACGTGGCTATCATGCACTGCTCACGTGGCTCGTCATGGAATGATCACGTAGCAACCATATACTGGTCACGTGACTGATCATGCAAAGATCACGTAAATGATCATGCACTGTTCACGTGACTGATCATGTACTGATCACGTGACTGATCATGCACTGATCACGTGGCTATCATGCTCTGCTCACGTGGCTGATCATGCAACGATCACGTAGCAACCATGTACTGGTCACGTGACTGATCATGCACTGATCACGTAATTGATCCTGCACTGATCACGTGGCTCATCATGCACTGATCACGTGGCTGATCACACATGTATCACGTGACTGATCATGCACTGATCACGTGGCTCTCATGCACTGATCACGTGGCTGTCATGCACTGATCACGTGGATATCATGCACTGATCACGTGGCTGATCACACACGTATCACATGACTGATCATGCACTGATCACGTGGCTATCATGCACTGATCACGTGGCTATCATGCACTGATCACGTGGCTGATCATGCAATGATCACGTAGCTACCATGTACTGGTCACGTGACTGATCATGCACTGATCACGTGATTGATCATGCACTGATCATGTGGCTGATCATGCACTGATCACGTGGCTGATCATGCACTGATCACGTGGCTGATCATGCACTGATCACGTGGCTGATCATATGACTGATCATGCACTGATCACGTGACTGATCATGCACTGATCACGTGGCTATCATGCACTGATCACGTGGCTGATCATGCACTGATCACGTGGCTGATCATGCACTGATCACGTGACTGATCATGCACTGATCACGTGTCTGATCATGCACTGATCACGTGGCTATCATGCACTGCTCACGTGGCTGATCATGCCATGATCACGCAGCTACCATGTACTGGTCACATGACTGATCATGCACTGATCACGTGACTGATCATGCAGTGATCACGTGGCTATCATGAACTACTCACGTGGCTGATCATGCAATGATCATGTAGCTACCATGTACAGGTCACGTGAATGATCATACACCCATCAGGTGACTGATCATGCACTGATCACGTGGCTATCATGCACTGATCACGAGACTGATCATGCACTGTTCACGTCTATATCATGCACTGATCACATGACTGCCCATGCACTGATCACGTGGATGATCATACACTAATCTTGTGACAGATCATGCACTGATCACGTGGCTGATCATGCACTGATACCGTGACTGAGCATGGACTGATCACATGACTATCATGTAGTGATCACGTGACTTAATGGCGCTGATCATGTGACTGATCATGCGCTGATCATGTTTGCTATCATACACTGATCATGTGCCTCTGGAGGCAATAAACAAAGAGCTGAGTAGGCACGAATCAAACAGTCAGCAGGCAATAATCATGGAACTCAGGTGTGAGGAATCATGCTGCTCAGCTGGCAATAATCAAGCAGCTGAGCAGGCAGGAATTACGCAGCACAGCTGGCAATTGTCAAGCAGATGACAGGCAGGAATCGTGCAGCTCAGCTGGCAATTGTCAAGCAGATGAGCAGACAGTAATCACGCAGCTCAGCAGGCCCAGATCACGTGACTGAGCATGCACTGTTCACGTGGCTGATCATACACTGATCACGTGATGATCATGCACTGATCACTTGGATATCATGCACTGATCACGTGGCTGATCATACACTGTTCACGTGTCTGACCATGCACTGATCACGTGGCTGATCATACACTGCTCACGTAACTGATCATGCACTGATCACGTGGCTATCATGCACTGATCACGTGGCTGAACATGCACTGTTCACGTGGCTGATCACACACCTGTCACGTGACATATCATGCACTGATCACGTGGCACTCATGCACTGATCACGTGGCTGATCATACTCTGCTCACGTAACTCATGCACACATCACGTGGCTATCATGCACTGCTCACGTGGCTCGTCATGGAATGATCACGTAGCAACCATATACTGGTCACGTGACTGATCATGCACTGATCACGTAAATGATCATGCACTGATCACGTGACTGATCATGCACTGATCACGTGGCTGATCACACTGATCACGTGACTGATCATGCACTGATCACGTGGCTGATCATGCACTGATCACGTGGCTGATCATGCACTGATCACGTGGCTATCATGCACTGATCACGTGGCTGATCACACGATCACATGACTGATCATGCACTGATCACGTGACTGATCATGCACTGATCACGTGATTGATCATGCACTGATCACGTGGCTCATCATGCACTGATCACGTGGCTGATCACACATGATCACGTGACTGATCATGCACTGATCACGTGGCTCATGCACTGATCACGTGGCTGTCATGCACTGATCACGTGGATATCATGCACTGATCACGTGGCTGATCACACACGTATCACATGACTGATCATGCACTGATCACGTGGCTATCATGCACTGATCACGTGGCTGATCATGCAATGATCACGTAGCTACCATGTACTGGTCACGTGACTGATCATGCACTGATCACGTAATTGATCATGCACTGATCATGTGGCTGATCATGCACTGATCACGTGGCTGATCATACACTGATCACATAACTGATCATGCACTGATCACGTGACTGATCATGCACTGATCACGTGGCTATCATGCACTGATCACGTGGCTGACATGCACTGATCACGTGCCTGATCATGCACTGATCACGTGGCTGATCATGCACTGATCACGTGACTGATCATGCACTGATCACGTGTCTGATCATGCACTGATCACGTGGCTATCATGCACTGCTCACGTGGCTGATCATGCCATGATCACGCAGCTACCATGTACTGGTCACATGACTGATCATGCACTGATCACGTGACTGATCATGCAGTGATCACGTGGCTATCATGCACTACTCACGTGGCTGATCATGCAATGATCATGTAGCTACCATGTACAGGTCACGTGAATGATCATACACCCATCAGGTGACTGATCATGCACTGATCACGTGGCTATCATGCACTGATCACGAGACTGATCATGCACTGTTCACGTCTATATCATGCACTGATCACATGACTGCCCATGCACTGATCACGTGGATGATCATACACTAATCTTGTGACAGATCATGCACTGATCACGTGGCTGATCATGCACTGATACCGTGACTGAGCATGGACTGATCACATGACTATCATGTAGTGATCACGTGACTTAATGGCGCTGATCATGTGACTGATCATGCGCTGATCATGTTTGCTATCATACACTGATCATGTGCCTCTGGAGGCAATAAACAAAGAGCTGAGTAGGCACGAATCAAACAGTCAGCAGGCAATAATCATGGAACTCAGGTGTGAGGAATCATGCTGCTCAGCTGGCAATAATCAAGCAGCTGAGCAGGCAGGAATCGTGCAGCTCAGCTGGCAATTGTCAAGCAGATGAGCAGACAGTAATCACGCAGCTCAGCAGGCCCAGATCACGTGACTGAGCATGCACTGTTCACGTGGCTGATCATACACTGATCACGTGATGATCATGCACTGATCACTTGGATATCATGCACTGATCACGTGGCTGATCATACACTGTTCACGTGTCTGACCATGCACTGATCACGTGGCTGATCATACACTGCTCACGTAACTGATCATGCACTGATCACGTGGCTATCATGCACTGATCACGTGGCTGAACATGCACTGTTCACGTGGCTGATCACACACCTGTCACGTGACATATCATGCACTGATCACGTGGCACTCATGCACTGATCACGTGGCTGATCATACTCTGCTCACGTAACTCATGCACACATCACGTGGCTATCATGCACTGCTCACGTGGCTCGTCATGGAATGATCACGTAGCAACCATATACTGGTCACGTGACTGATCATGCAAAGATCACGTAAATGATCATGCACTGTTCACGTGACTGATCATGTACTGATCACGTGACTGATCATGCACTGATCACGTGGCTATCATGCTCTGCTCACGTGGCTGATCATGCAACGATCACGTAGCAACCATGTACTGGTCACGTGACTGATCATGCACTGATCACGTAATTGATCCTGCACTGATCACGTGGCTCATCATGCACTGATCACGTGGCTGATCACACATGTATCACGTGACTGATCATGCACTGATCACGTGGCTATCATGCACTGATCACGTGGCTATCATGCACTGATCACGTGACTGATCATGCACTGATCACGTGACTGATCATGCACTGATCACGTGGCTATCATGCACTGATCACGTGGCTGATCATGCACTGATCACGTGGCTGATCATGCACTGATCACGTGGCTGATCATGCACTGATCACGTGACTGATCATGCACTGATCACGTGACTGATCATGCACTGATCACGTGGCTGATCATGCACTGATCACGTGGCTATCATGCACTGATCACGTGGCTGATCATGCACTGATCACGTAGCTATCATGCACTGATCACGTGACTGATCATGCACTGATCACGTAATTGATCATGCACTGATCACGTGGCTGATCATGCACTGATCACGTGGCTGATCATGCACTGATCACGTGACTGATCATGCACTGATCACGTGACTGATCATGCACTGATCACGTGGCTGATCATGCACTGATCACGTGGCTGATCATGCACTGATCACGTGGCTGATCATGCACTGATCACGTGGCTGATCATGCACTGATCACGTGACTGATCATGCACTGATCACGTGACTGATCATGCACTGATCACGTGGCTATCATGCACTACTCACGTGGCTGATCATGCAATGATCATGTAGCTACCATGTACAGGTCACGTGAATGATCATACACCCATCAGGTGACTGATCATGCACTGATCACGTGGCTATCATGCACTGATCACGAGACTGATCATGCACTGATCACGTCTATATCATGCACTGATCACATGACTGCCCATGCACTGATCACGTGGATGATCATACACTAATCTTGTGACAGATCATGCACTGATCACGTGGCTGATCATGCACTGATACCGTGACTGAGCATGGACTGATCACATGACTATCATGTAGTGATCACGTGACTTAATGGCGCTGATCATGTGACTGATCATGCGCTGATCATGTTTGCTATCATACACTGATCATGTGCCTCTGGAGGCAATAAACAAAGAGCTGAGTAGGCACGAATCAAACAGTCAGCAGGCAATAATCATGGAACTCAGGTGTGAGGAATCATGCTGCTCAGCTGGCAATAATCAAGCAGCTGAGCAGGCAGGAATTACGCAGCACAGCTGGCAATTGTCAAGCAGATGACAGGCAGGAATCGTGCAGCTCAGCTGGCAATTGTCAAGCAGATGAGCAGACAGTAATCACGCAGCTCAGCAGGCCCAGATCACGTGACTGAGCATGCACTGTTCACGTGGCTGATCATACTGATCACGTGATGATCATGCACTGATCACTTGGATATCATGCACTGATCACGTGGCTGATCATACACTGTTCACGTGTCTGACCATGCACTGATCACGTGGCTGATCATACACTGCTCACGTAACTGATCATGCACTGATCACGTGGCTATCATGCACTGATCACGTGGCTGATCATGCACTGATCACGTGGCTATCATGCACTGGTCACGTGACTGATCATGCACTGATCACGTGACTGATCATGCACTGATCACGTGGCTGATCATGCACTGATCACGTGGCTGATCATGCACTGATCACGTGACTGATCATGCACTGATCACGTGACTGATCATGCACTGATCACGTGGCTATCATGCACTGATCACGTGGCTGATCATGCACTGATCACGTGACTGATCATGCACTGATCACGTGACTGATCATGCACTGATCACGTGACTGATCATGCACTGATCACGTGGCTATCATGCACTGATCACGTGGCTGATCATGCAATGATCACGTAGCTACCATGTACTGGTCACGTGACTGATCATGCACTGATCACGTAATTGATCATGCACTGATCACGTGGCTGATCATGCACTGATCACGTGGCTGATCATGCACTGATCACGTGACTGATCATGCACTGATCACGTGACTGATCATGCACTGATCACGTGGCTATCATGCACTGATCACGTGGCTGATCATGCACTGATCACGTGACTGATCATGCACTGATCACGTGGCTGATCATGCACTGATCACGTGGCTGATCATGCACTGATCACGTGTCTGATCATGCACTGATCACGTGGCTGATCATGCACTGATCACGTGACTGATCATGCACTGATCACGTGGCTATCATGCACTGATCACGTGGCTGATCATGCACTGATCACGTGGCTGATCACACACTGATCACGTGACTATCATGCACTGATCACGTGGCACTCATGCACTGATCACGTGGCTGATCATACACTGATCACGTAACTCATGCACTGATCACGTGGCTATCATGCACTGATCACGTGGCTGATCATGCAATGATCACGTAGCTACCATATACTGGTCACGTGACTGATCATGCACTGATCACGTGACTGATCATGCACTGATCACGTGACTGATCATGCACTGATCACGTGACTGATCATGCACTGATCACGTGGCTATCATGCACTGATCACGTGGCTGATCATGCATGATCACGCAGCTACCATGTACTGGTCACGTGACTGATCATGCACTGATCACGTGACTGATCATGCACTGATCACGTGGCTATCATGCACTGATCACGTGGCTGATCATGCACTGATCACGTGGCTATCATGCACTGATCACGTGACTGATCATGCACTGATCACGTGGCTATCATGCACTGATCACGTGGCTGATCATGCACTGATCACGTGGCTGATCATGCACTGATCACGTGACTGATCATGCACTGATCACGTGGCTATCATGCACTGATCACGTGGCTGATCATGCATGATCACGCAGCTATCATGCACTGATCACGTGACTGATCATGCACTGATCACGTGACTGATCATGCACTGATCACGTGGCTATCATGCACTGATCACGTGGCTGATCATGCACTGATCACGTGGCTATCATGCACTGATCACGTGACTGATCATGCACTGATCACGTGACTGATCATGCACTGATCACGTGGCTGATCATGCACTGATCACGTGGCTGATCATGCACTGATCACGTGACTGATCATGCACTGATCACGTGACTGATCATGCACTGATCACGTGGCTGATCATGCACTGATCACGTGGCTATCATGCACTGATCACGTGGCTGATCATGCACTGATCACGTAGCTATCATGCACTGATCACGTGACTGATCATGCACTGATCACGTAATTGATCATGCACTGATCACGTGGCTGATCATGCACTGATCACGTGGCTGATCATGCACTGATCACGTGACTGATCATGCACTGATCACGTGACTGATCATGCACTGATCACGTGGCTATCATGCACTGATCACGTGGCTGATCATGCACTGATCACGTGGCTGATCATGCACTGATCACGTGGCTGATCATGCACTGATCACGTGACTGATCATGCACTGATCACGTGACTGATCATGCACTGATCACGTGGCTATCATGCACTGCTCACGTGGCTGATCATGCAATGATCATGTAGCTACCATGTACAGGTCACGTGAATGATCATACACCCATCAGGTGACTGATCATGCACTGATCACGTGGCTATCATGCACTGATCACGTGACTGATCATGCACTGATCACGTCTATATCATGCACTGATCACATGACTGCCCATGCACTGATCACGTGGATGATCATACACTAATCTTGTGACAGATCATGCACTGATCACGTGGCTGATCATGCACTGATACCGTGACTGAGCATGGACTGATCACATGACTATCATGTAGTGATCACGTGACTTAATGGCACTGATCATGTGACTGATCATGCGCTGATCATGTTTGCTATCATACACTGATCATGTGCCTCTGGAGGCAATAAACAAAGAGCTGAGTAGGCACGAATCAAACAGTCAGCAGGCAATAATCATGGAACTCAGGTGTGAGGAATCATGCTGCTCAGCTGGCAATAATCAAGCAGCTGAGCAGGCAGGAATTACGCAGCACAGCTGGCAATTGTCAAGCAGATGACAGGCAGGAATCGTGCAGCTCAGCTGGCAATTGTCAAGCAGATGAGCAGACAGTAATCACGCAGCTCAGCAGGCCCTGATCACGTGACTGAGCATGCACTGTTCACGTGGCTGATCATACTGATCACGTGATGATCATGCACTGATCACTTGGATATCATGCACTGATCACGTGGCTGATCATACACTGTTCACGTGTCTGACCATGCACTGATCACGTGGCTGATCATACACTGATCACGTAACTGATCATGCACTGATCACGTGGCTATCATGCACTGATCACGTGGCTGATCATGCACTGATCACGTGGCTATCATGCACTGATCACGTGACTGATCATGCACTGATCACGTGACTGATCATGCACTGATCACGTGGCTGATCATGCACTGATCACGTGGCTGATCATGCACTGATCACGTGACTGATCATGCACTGATCACGTGACTGATCATGCACTGATCACGTGGCTATCATGCACTGATCACGTGGCTGATCATGCACTGATCACGTGACTGATCATGCACTGATCACGTGACTGATCATGCACTGATCACGTGACTGATCATGCACTGATCACGTGGCTATCATGCACTGATCACGTGGCTGATCATGCAATGATCACGTAGCTACCATGTACTGGTCACGTGACTGATCATGCACTGATCACGTAATTGATCATGCACTGATCACGTGGCTGATCATGCACTGATCACGTGGCTGATCATGCACTGATCACGTGACTGATCATGCACTGATCACGTGACTGATCATGCACTGATCACGTGGCTATCATGCACTGATCACGTGGCTGATCATGCACTGATCACGTGCTGATCATGCACTGATCACGTGGCTGATCATGCACTGATCACGTGACTGATCATGCACTGATCACGTGTCTGATCATGCACTGATCACGTGGCTGATCATGCACTGATCACGTAACTGATCATGCACTGATCACGTGGCTATCATGCACTGATCACGTGGCTGATCATGCACTGATCACGTGGCTGATCACACACTGTCACGTGACTATCATGCACTGATCACGTGGCACTCATGCACTGATCACGTGGCTGATCATACTGATCACGTAACTCATGCACATCACGTGGCTATCATGCACTGATCACGTGGCTGTCATGCACTGATCACGTAGCTACCATATACTGTCACGTGACTGATCATGCACTGATCACGTAACTGATCATGCACTGATCACGTGACTGATCATGCACTGATCACGTGACTGATCATGCACTGATCACGTGGCTATCATGCACTGATCACGTGGCTGATCATGCATGATCACGTAGCTACCATGTACTGGTCACGTGACTGATCATGCACTGATCACGTGACTGATCATGCACTGATCACGTGGCTATCATGCACTGATCACGTGGCTGATCATGCACTGATCACGGCTATCATGCACTGATCACGTGACTGATCATGCACTGATCACGTGGCTATCATGCACTGATCACGTGGCTGATCATGCACTGATCACGTGGCTGATCATGCACTGATCACGTGTCTGATCATGCACTGATCACGTGGCTATCATGCACTGCTCACGTGGCTGATCATGCCATGATCACGCAGCTACCATGTACTGGTCACATGACTGATCATGCACTGATCACGTGACTGATCATGCAGTGATCACGTGGCTATCATGCACTACTCACGTGGCTGATCATGCAATGATCATGTAGCTACCATGTACAGGTCACGTGAATGATCATACACCCATCAGGTGACTGATCATGCACTGATCACGTGGCTATCATGCACTGATCACGAGACTGATCATGCACTGATCACGTCTATATCATGCACTGATCACATGACTGCCCATGCACTGATCACGTGGATGATCATACACTAATCTTGTGACAGATCATGCACTGATCACGTGGCTGATCATGCACTGATACCGTGACTGAGCATGGACTGATCACATGACTATCATGTAGTGATCACGTGACTTAATGGCGCTGATCATGTGACTGATCATGCGCTGATCATGTTTGCTATCATACACTGATCATGTGCCTCTGGAGGCAATAAACAAAGAGCTGAGTAGGCACGAATCAAACAGTCAGCAGGCAATAATCATGGAACTCAGGTGTGAGGAATCATGCTGCTCAGCTGGCAATAATCAAGCAGCTGAGCAGGCAGGAATTACGCAGCACAGCTGGCAATTGTCAAGCAGATGACAGGCAGGAATCGTGCAGCTCAGCTGGCAATTGTCAAGCAGATGAGCAGACAGTAATCACGCAGCTCAGCAGGCCCAGATCACGTGACTGAGCATGCACTGTTCACGTGGCTGATCATACACTGATCACGTGATGATCATGCACTGATCACTTGGATATCATGCACTGATCACGTGGCTGATCATACACTGTTCACGTGTCTGACCATGCACTGATCACGTGGCTGATCATGCACTGCTCACGTAACTGATCATGCACTGATCACGTGGCTGAACATGCACTGTTCACGTGGCTGATCACACACCTGTCACGTGACATATCATGCACTGATCACGTGGCACTCATGCACTGATCACGTGGCTGATCATACTCTGCTCACGTAACTCATGCACACATCACGTGGCTATCATGCACTGCTCACGTGGCTCGTCATGGAATGATCACGTAGCAACCATATACTGGTACGTGACTGATCATGCAAAGATCACGTAAATGATCATGCACTGTTCACGTGACTGATCATGTACTGATCACGTGACTGATCATGCACTGATCACGTGGCTATCATGCTCTGCTCACGTGGCTGATCATGCAACGATCACGTAGCAACCATGTACTGGTCACGTGACTGATCATGCACTGATCACGTAATTGATCCTGCACTGATCACGTGGCTCATCATGCACTGATCACGTGGCTGATCACACATGTATCACGTGACTGATCATGCACTGATCACGTGGCTCTCATGCACTGATCACGTGGCTGTCATGCACTGATCACGTGGATATCATGCACTGATCACGTGGCTGATCACACACGTATCACATGACTGATCATGCACTGATCACGTGGCTATCATGCACTGATCACGTGGCTATCATGCACTGATCACGTGGCTGATCAGGCAATGATCACGTAGCTACCATGTACTGGTCACGTGACTGATCATGCACTGATCACGTGATTGATCATGCACTGATCATGTGGCTGATCATGCACTGATCACGTGGCTGATCATACACTGATCACATAACTGATCATGCACTGATCACGTGACTGATCATGCACTGATCACGTGGCTATCATGCACTGATCACTTGGCTGACATACACTGATCACGTGCCTGATCATGCACTGATCACGTGACTGATCATGCACTGATCACGTGTCTGATCATGCACTGATCACGTGGCTATCATGCACTGCTCACGTGGCTGATCATGCCATGATCACGCAGCTACCATGTACTGGTCACATGACTGATCATGCACTGATCACGTGACTGATCATGCAGTGATCACGTGGCTATCATGAACTACTCACGTGGCTGATCATGCAATGATCATGTAGCTACCATGTACAGGTCACGTGAATGATCATACACCCATCAGGTGACTGATCATGCACTGATCACGTGGCTATCATGCACTGATCACGAGACTGATCATGCACTGTTCACGTCTATATCATGCACTGATCACATGACTGCCCGTGCACTGATCACGTGGATGATCATACACTAATCTTGTGACAGATCATGCACTGATCACGTGGCTGATCATGCACTGATACCGTGACTGAGCATGGACTGATCACATGACTATCATGTAGTGATCACGTGACTTAATGGCGCTGATCATGTGACTGATCATGCGCTGATCATGTTTGCTATCATACACTGATCATGTGCCTCTGGAGGCAATAAACAAAGAGCTGAGTAGGCACGAATCAAACAGTCAGCAGGCAATAATCATGGAACTCAGGTGTGAGGAATCATGCTGCTCAGCTGGCAATAATCAAGCAGCTGAGCAGGCAGGAATTACGCAGCACAGCTGGCAATTGTCAAGCAGATGACAGGCAGGAATCGTGCAGCTCAGCTGGCAATTGTCAAGCAGATGAGCAGACAGTAATCACGCAGCTCAGCAGGCCCAGATCACGTGACTGAGCATGCACTGTTCACGTGGCTGATCATACACTGATCACGTGATGATCATGCACTGATCACTTGGATATCATGCACTGATCACGTGGCTGATCATACACTGTTCACGTGTCTGACCATGCACTGATCACGTGGCTGATCATACACTGCTCACGTAACTGATCATGCACTGATCACGTGGCTATCATGCACTGATCACGTGGCTGAACATGCACTGTTCACGTGGCTGATCACACACCTGTCACGTGACATATCATGCACTGATCACGTGGCACTCATGCACTGATCACGTGGCTGATCATACTCTGCTCACGTAACTCATGCACACATCACGTGGCTATCATGCACTGCTCACGTGGCTGTCATGGAATGATCACGTAGCAACCATATACTGGTCACGTGACTGATCATGCACTGATCACGTAATTGATCATGCACTGATCACGTGGCTGATCATGCACTGATCACGTGGCTGATCACACATGATCACGTGACTGATCATGCACTGATCACGTGGCTATCATGCACTGATCACGTGGCTGATCATGCACTGATCACGTGGCTATCATGCACTGATCACGTGGCTGATCACACGATCACGTGACTGATCATGCACTGATCACGTGGCTATCATGCACTGATCACGTGGCTATCATGCACTGATCACGTGGCTGATCATGCACTGATCACGTAGCTACCATGTACTGATCACGTGACTGATCATGCACTGATCACGTGATTGATCATGCACTGATCACGTGGCTGATCATGCACTGATCACGTGGCTGATCATGCACTGATCACGTGACTGATCATGCACTGATCACGTGACTGATCATGCACTGATCACGTGGCTATCATGCACTGATCACGTGGCTGATCATGCACTGATCACGTGACTGATCATGCACTGATCACGTGGCTGATCATGCACTGATCACGTGACTGATCATGCACTGATCACGTGACTGATCATGCACTGATCACGTGGCTATCATGCACTGATCACGTGGCTGATCATGCATGATCACGCAGCTACCATGTACTGGTCACATGACTGATCATGCACTGATCACGTGACTGATCATGCACTGATCACGTGGCTATCATGCACTGATCACGTGGCTGATCATGCACTGATCACGTAGCTACATGTACTGGTCACGTGACTGATCATGCACTGATCACGTGACTGATCATGCACTGATCACGTGGCTGATCATGCACTGATCACGTGACTGATCATGCACTGATCACGTGGCTGATCATGCACTGATCACGTGGCTGATCACACATGTGTCACGTGACTGATCATGCACTGATCACGTGGCTATCATGCACTGATCACGTGGCTGATCATGCACTGATCACGTGGATATCATGCACTGATCACGTGGCTGATCACACACGTATCACGTGACTGATCATGCACTGATCACGTGGCTATCATGCACTGATCACGTGGCTATCATGCACTGATCACGTGGCTGATCATGCACTGATCACGTAGCTACCATGTACTGGTCACGTGACTGATCATGCACTGATCACGTAATTGATCATGCACTGATCACGTGGCTGATCATGCACTGATCACGTGGCTGATCATGCACTGATCACGTGACTGATCATGCACTGATCACGTGACTGATCATGCACTGATCACGTGGCTATCATGCACTGATCACGTGGCTGATCATGCACTGATCACGTGCTGATCATGCACTGATCACGTGGCTGATCATGCACTGATCACGTGACTGATCATGCACTGATCACGTGACTGATCATGCACTGATCACGTGGCTATCATGCACTGCTCACGTGGCTGATCATGCCATGATCACGCAGCTACCATGTACTGGTCACATGACTGATCATGCACTGATCACGTGACTGATCATGCACTGATCACGTGGCTATCATGCACTACTCACGTGGCTGATCATGCAATGATCATGTAGCTACCATGTACAGGTCACGTGAATGATCATACACCCATCAGGTGACTGATCATGCACTGATCACGTGGCTATCATGCACTGATCACGTGACTGATCATGCACTGATCACGTCTATATCATGCACTGATCACATGACTGCCCATGCACTGATCACGTGGATGATCATACACTAATCTTGTGACAGATCATGCACTGATCACGTGGCTGATCATGCACTGATACCGTGACTGAGCATGGACTGATCACATGACTATCATGTAGTGATCACGTGACTTAATGGCACTGATCATGTGACTGATCATGCGCTGATCATGTTTGCTATCATACACTGATCATGTGCCTCTGGAGGCAATAAACAAAGAGCTGAGTAGGCACGAATCAAACAGTCAGCAGGCAATAATCATGGAACTCAGGTGTGAGGAATCATGCTGCTCAGCTGGCAATAATCAAGCAGCTGAGCAGGCAGGAATCGTGCAGCTCAGCTGGCAATTGTCAAGCAGATGAGCAGACAGTAATCACGCAGCTCAGCAGGCCCAGATCACGTGACTGAGCATGCACTGTTCACGTGGCTGATCATACACTGATCACGTGATGATCATGCACTGATCACGTGGATATCATGCACTGATCACGTGGCTGATCATACACTGTTCACGTGTCTGACCATGCACTGATCACGTGGCTGATCATGCACTGATCACGTAACTGATCATGCACTGATCACGTGGCTGATCATGCACTGATCACGTGGCTGATCACACACTGTCACGTGACATATCATGCACTGATCACGTGGCACTCATGCACTGATCACGTGGCTGATCATACACTGCTCACGTAACTCATGCACACATCACGTGGCTATCATGCACTGATCACGTGGCTGTCATGCAATGATCACGTAGCTACCATATACTGGTCACGTGACTGATCATGCACTGATCACGTAAATGATCATGCACTGATCACGTGACTGATCATGCACTGATCACGTGACTGATCATGCACTGATCACGTGGCTATCATGCACTGCTCACGTGGCTGATCATGCCATGATCACGCAGCTACCATGTACTGGTCACATGACTGATCATGCACTGATCACGTGACTGATCATGCACTGATCACGTGGCTATCATGCACTACTCACGTGGCTGATCATGCAATGATCATGTAGCTACCATGTACAGGTCACGTGAATGATCATACACCCATCAGGTGACTGATCATGCACTGATCACGTGGCTATCATGCACTGATCACGAGACTGATCATGCACTGATCACGTCTATATCATGCACTGATCACATGACTGCCCATGCACTGATCACGTGGATGATCATACACTAATCTTGTGACAGATCATGCACTGATCACGTGGCTGATCATGCACTGATACCGTGACTGAGCATGGACTGATCACATGACTATCATGTAGTGATCACGTGACTTAATGGCGCTGATCATGTGACTGATCATGCGCTGATCATGTTTGCTATCATACACTGATCATGTGCCTCTGGAGGCAATAAACAAAGAGCTGAGTAGGCACGAATCAAACAGTCAGCAGGCAATAATCATGGAACTCAGCTGTGAGGAATCATGCTGCTCAGCTGGCAATAATCAAGCAGCTGAGCAGGCAGGAATTACGCAGCACAGCTGGCAATTGTCAAGCAGATGACAGGCAGGAATCGTGCAGCTCAGCTGGCAATTGTCAAGCAGATGAGCAGACAGTAATCACGCAGCTCAGCAGGCCCAGATCACGTGACTGAGCATGCACTGTTCACGTGGCTGATCATACACTGATCACGTGACTGATCATGCACTGATCACGTGGCTATCATGCACTGATCACGTGGCTGATCATGCACTGATCACGTGCTGACCATGCACTGATCACGTGACTGATCATGCACTGATCACGTAACTGATCATGCACTGATCACGTGGCTATCATGCACTGATCACGTGGCTGATCACACTGATCACGTGACTGATCATGCACTGATCACGTGGCTATCATGCACTGATCACGTGGCTGTCATGCACTGATCACGTGGCTATCATGCACTGATCACGTGGCTGATCACACACGATCACGTGACTGATCATGCACTGATCACGTGGCTATCATGCACTGATCACGTGGCTATCATGCACTGATCACGTGGCTGATCATGCAATGATCACGTAGCTATCATGCACTGATCACGTGACTGATCATGCACTGATCACGTGACTGATCATGCACTGATCACGTGGCTGATCATGCACTGATCACGTGGCTGATCATGCACTGATCACGTGACTGATCATGCACTGATCACGTGACTGATCATGCACTGATCACGTGGCTATCATGCACTGATCACGTGGCTGATCATGCACTGATCACGTGACTGATCATGCACTGATCACGTGGCTGATCATGCACTGATCACGTGACTGATCATGCACTGATCACGTGGCTGATCATGCACTGATCACGTGACTGATCATGCACTGATCACGTGGCTGATCATGCACTGATCACGTGGCTATCATGCACTGATCACGTGGCTGATCATGCATGATCACGCAGCTACCATGCACTGGTCACGTGACTGATCATGCACTGATCACGTGATGATCATGCACTGATCACGTGGCTATCATGCACTGATCACGTGGCTGATCATGCACTGATCACGTGACTGATCATGCACTGATCACGTGGCTGATCATGCACTGATCACGTGACTGATCATGCACTGATCACGTGGCTATCATGCACTGATCACGTGGCTGATCATGCACTGATCACGTGGCTGATCATGCACTGATCACGTGACTATCATGCACTGATCACGTGGCATCATGCACTGATCACGTGGCTGATCATGCACTGATCACGTGACTCATGCACTGATCACGTGGCTATCATGCACTGATCACGTGGCTGATCATGCAATGATCACGTAGCTATCATATACTGGTCACGTGACTGATCATGCACTGATCACGTGATCATGCACTGATCACGTGACTGATCATGCACTGATCACGTGACTGATCATGCACTGATCACGTGGCTATCATGCACTGATCACGTGGCTGATCATGCACTGATCACGTAGCAATCATGCACTGATCACGTGACTGATCATGCACTGATCACGACTGATCATGCACTGATCACGTGGCTGATCATGCACTGATCACGTGGCTGATCACACATGATCACGTGACTGATCATGCACTGATCACGTGGCTGATCATGCACTGATCACGTGGCTGATCATGCACTGATCACGTGGCTATCATGCACTGATCACGTGGCTGATCATACACGATCACGTGACTGATCATGCACTGATCACGTGGCTGATCATGCACTGATCACGTGGCTATCATGCACTGATCACGTGACTGATCATGCACTGATCACGTCTATATCATGCACTGATCACATGACTGATCATGCACTGATCACGTGGATGATCATACACTGATCACGTGACAGATCATGCACTGATCACGTGGCTGATCATGCACTGATACGTGACTGAGCATGGACTGATCACATGACTATCATGCACTGATCACGTGACTTAATGGCACTGATCATGTGACTGATCATGCACTGATCATGTTTGCTATCATACACTGATCATGTGCCTCTGGAGGCAATAAACAAAGAGCTGAGTAGGCACGAATCAAACAGTCAGCAGGCAATAATCATGGAACACAGGTGTGAGGAATCATGCTGCTCAGCTGGCAATAATCAAGCAGCTGAGCAGGCAGGAATTACGCAGCACAGCTGGCAATTGTCAAGCAGATGACAGGCAGGAATCGTGCAGCTCAGCTGGCAATTGTCAAGCAGATGAGCAGACAGTAATCACGCAGCTCAGCAGGCCCTGATCACGTGGCTGATCATGCACTGATCACGTGGCTGATCACACATGATCACGTGACTGATCATGCACTGATCACGTGGCTATCATGCACTGATCACGTGGCTGATCATGCACTGATCACGTGGATATCATGCACTGATCACGTGGCTGATCACACACGTATCACATGACTGATCATGCACTGATCACGTGGCTATCATGCACTGATCACGTGGCTATCATGCACTGATCACGTGGCTGATCATGCAATGATCACGTAGCTACCATGTACTGGTCACGTGACTGATCATGCACTGATCACGTAATTGATCATGCACTGATCATGTGGCTGATCATGCACTGATCACGTGGCTGATCATACACTGATCACATAACTGATCATGCACTGATCACGTGACTGATCATGCACTGATCACGTGGCTATCATGCACTGATCACGTGGCTGACATACACTGATCACGTGCCTGGTCATGCACTGATCACGTGGCTGATCATGCACTGATCACGTGACTGATCATGCACTGATCTCGTGTCTGATCATGCACTGATCACGTGGCTATCATGCACTGCTCACGTGGCTGATCATGCCATGATCACGCAGCTACCATGTACTGGTCACATGACTGATCATGCACTGATCACGTGACTGATCATGCAGTGATCACGTGGCTATCATGAACTACTCACGTGGCTGATCATGCAATGATCATGTAGCTACCATGTACAGGTCACGTGAATGATCATACACCCATCAGGTGACTGATCATGCACTGATCACGTGGCTATCATGCACTGATCACGAGACTGATCATGCACTGTTCACGTCTATATCATGCACTGATCACATGACTGCCCATGCACTGATCACGTGGATGATCATACACTAATCTTGTGACAGATCATGCACTGATCACGTGGCTGATCATGCACTGATACCGTGACTGAGCATGGACTGATCACATGACTATCATGTAGTGATCACGTGACTTAATGGCGCTGATCATGTGACTGATCATGCGCTGATCATGTTTGCTATCATACACTGATCATGTGCCTCTGGAGGCAATAAACAAAGAGCTGAGTAGGCACGAATCAAACAGTCAGCAGGCAATAATCATGGAACTCAGGTGTGAGGAATCATGCTGCTCAGCTGGCAATAATCAAGCAGCTGAGCAGGCAGGAATTACGCAGCACAGCTGGCAATTGTCAAGCAGATGACAGGCAGGAATCGTGCAGCTCAGCTGGCAATTGTCAAGCAGATGAGCAGACAGTAATCACGCAGCT
This sequence comes from Bos javanicus, assembly GCF_032452875.1. Classification (NCBI taxonomy): domain Eukaryota; kingdom Metazoa; phylum Chordata; class Mammalia; order Artiodactyla; family Bovidae; genus Bos; species Bos javanicus. Next base: position 943,009 of record NW_026893605.1, on the reverse strand, counting down.
CAGCAGGCCCAGATCACGTGACTGAGCATGCACTGTTCACGTGGCTGATCATACACTGATCACGTGATGATCATGCACTGATCACTTGGATATCATGCACTGATCACGTGGCTGATCATACACTGTTCACGTGTCTGACCATGCACTGATCACGTGGCTGATCATACACTGCTCACGTAACTGATCATGCACTGATCACGTGGCTATCATGCACTGATCACGTGGCTGAACATGCACTGTTCACGTGGCTGATCACACACCTGTCACGTGACATATCATGCACTGATCACGTGGCACTCATGCACTGATCACGTGGCTGATCATACTCTGCTCACGTAACTCATGCACACATCACGTGGCTATCATGCACTGCTCACGTGGCTCGTCATGGAATGATCACGTAGCTACCATATACTGGTCACGTGACTGATCATGCAAAGATCACGTAAATGATCATGCACTGTTCACGTGACTGATCATGTACTGATCACGTGACTGATCATGCACTGATCACGTGGCTATCATGCTCTGCTCACGTGGCTGATCATGCAACGATCACGTAGCAACCATGTACTGGTCACGTGACTGATCATGCACTGATCACGTAATTGATCCTGCACTGATCACGTGGCTCATCATGCACTGATCACGTGGCTGATCACACATGTATCACGTGACTGATCATGCACTGATCACGTGGCCTCATGCACTGATCACGTGGCTATCATGCACTGATCACGTGGCTATCATGCACTGATCACGTGGCTGATCATGCACTGATCACGTAGCTATCATGCACTGATCACGTGACTGATCATGCACTGATCACGTAATTGATCATGCACTGATCACGTGGCTGATCATGCACTGATCACGTGGCTGATCATGCACTGATCACATAACTGATCATGCACTGATCACGTGACTGATCATGCACTGATCACGTGGCTATCATGCACTGATCACGTGGCTGACATACACTGATCACGTGCCTGATCATGCACTGATCACGTGGCTGATCATGCACTGATCACGTGACTGATCATGCACTGATCACGTGTCTGATCATGCACTGATCACGTGGCTATCATGCACTGCTCACGTGGCTGATCATGCATGATCACGCAGCTACCATGTACTGGTCACATGACTGATCATGCACTGATCACGTGACTGATCATGCACTGATCACGTGGCTATCATGCACTATCACGTGGCTGATCATGCAATGATCATGTAGCTACCATGTACAGGTCACGTGAATGATCATACACTGATCAGGTGACTGATCATGCACTGATCACGTGGCTATCATGCACTGATCAGACTGATCATGCACTGATCACGTCTATATCATGCACTGATCACATGACTGCCCATGCACTGATCACGTGGATGATCATGCACTGATCACGTGACAGATCATGCACTGATCACGTGACTGATCATGCACTGATCACGTGACTGATCATGCACTGATCACGTGGCTATCATGCACTGATCACGTGGCTGATCATGCACTGATCACGTAGCTACCATGTACTGATCACGTGACTGATCATGCACTGATCACGTAATTGATCATGCACTGATCACGTGGCTGATCATGCACTGATCACGTGGCTGATCACACATGATCACGTGACTGATCATGCACTGATCACGTGGCTCATGCACTGATCACGTGGCTGTCATGCACTGATCACGTGGATATCATGCACTGATCACGTGGCTGATCACACACGATCACGTGACTGATCATGCACTGATCACGTGGCTATCATGCACTGATCACGTGGCTATCATGCACTGATCACGTGGCTGATCATGCACTGATCACGTAGCTACCATGCACTGGTCACGTGACTGATCATGCACTGATCACGTAATTGATCATGCACTGATCACGTGGCTGATCATGCACTGATCACGTGGCTGATCATGCACTGATCACGTGACTGATCATGCACTGATCACGTGACTGATCATGCACTGATCACGTGGCTATCATGCACTGATCACGTGGCTGATCATGCACTGATCACGTGCCTGATCATGCACTGATCACGTGGCTGATCATGCACTGATCACGTGACTGATCATGCACTGATCACGTGGCTGATCATGCACTGATCACGTGACTGATCATGCACTGATCACGTGACTGATCATGCACTGATCACGTGGCTATCATGCACTGATCACGTGGCTGATCATGCATGATCACGTAGCTACCATGCACTGGTCACGTGACTGATCATGCACTGATCACGTGATGATCATGCACTGATCACGTGGCTATCATGCACTGATCACGTGGCTGATCATGCACTGATCACGTGACTGATCATGCACTGATCACGTGGCTGATCATGCACTGATCACGTGACTGATCATGCACTGATCACGTGGCTATCATGCACTGATCACGTGGCTGATCATGCACTGATCACGTGGCTGATCATGCACTGATCACGTGACTATCATGCACTGATCACGTGGCATCATGCACTGATCACGTGGCTGATCATACACTGATCACGTGACTCATGCACTGATCACGTGGCTATCATGCACTGATCACGTGGCTGATCATGCACTGATCACGTAGCTACCATATACTGATCACGTGACTGATCATGCACTGATCACGTAACTGATCATGCACTGATCACGTGACTGATCATGCACTGATCACGTGACTGATCATGCACTGATCACGTGGCTATCATGCACTGATCACGTGGCTGATCATGCACTGATCACGTAGCAATCATGCACTGATCACGTGACTGATCATGCACTGATCACGTAATTGATCATGCACTGATCACGTGGCTGATCATGCACTGATCACGTGGCTGATCACACATGATCACGTGACTGATCATGCACTGATCACGTGGCTGATCATGCACTGATCACGTGGCTGATCATGCACTGATCACGTGGCTATCATGCACTGATCACGTGGCTGATCATACACGATCACGTGACTGATCATGCACTGATCACGTGGCTGATCATGCACTGATCACGTGGCTATCATGCACTGATCACGTGACTGATCATGCACTGATCACGTCTATATCATGCACTGATCACATGACTGCCCATGCACTGATCACGTGGATGATCATACACTGATCATGTGACAGATCATGCACTGATCACGTGGCTGATCATGCACTGATACCGTGACTGAGCATGGACTGATCACATGACTATCATGTAGTGATCACGTGACTTAATGGCACTGATCATGTGACTGATCATGCGCTGATCATGTTTGCTATCATACACTGATCATGTGCCTCTGGAGGCAATAAACAAAGAGCTGAGTAGGCACGAATCAAACAGTCAGCAGGCAATAATCATGGAACACAGGTGTGAGGAATCATGCTGCTCAGCTGGCAATAATCAAGCAGCTGAGCAGGCAGGAATTACGCAGCACAGCTGGCAATTGTCAAGCAGATGACAGGCAGGAATCGTGCAGCTCAGCTGGCAATTGTCAAGCAGATGAGCAGACAGTAATCACGCAGCTCAGCAGGCCCTGATCACGTGGCTGATCATGCACTGATCACGTGGCTGATCACACATGATCACGTGACTGATCATGCACTGATCACGTGGCTATCATGCACTGATCACGTGGCTGATCATGCACTGATCACGTGGATATCATGCACTGATCACGTGGCTGATCACACACGTATCACATGACTGATCATGCACTGATCACGTGGCTATCATGCACTGATCACGTGGCTATCATGCACTGATCACGTGGCTGATCATGCAATGATCACGTAGCTACCATGTACTGGTCACGTGACTGATCATGCACTGATCACGTAATTGATCATGCACTGATCATGTGGCTGATCATGCACTGATCACGTGGCTGATCATACACTGATCACATAACTGATCATGCACTGATCACGTGACTGATCATGCACTGATCACGTGGCTATCATGCACTGATCACGTGGCTGACATACACTGATCACGTGCCTGATCATGCACTGATCACGTGGCTGATCATGCACTGATCACGTGACTGATCATGCACTGATCACGTGTCTGATCATGCACTGATCACGTGGCTATCATGCACTGCTCACGTGGCTGATCATGCCATGATCACGCAGCTACCATGTACTGGTCACATGACTGATCATGCACTGATCACGTGACTGATCATGCAGTGATCACGTGGCTATCATGCACTACTCACGTGGCTGATCATGCAATGATCATGTAGCTACCATGTACAGGTCACGTGAATGATCATACACCCATCAGGTGACTGATCATGCACTGATCACGTGGCTATCATGCACTGATCACGAGACTGATCATGCACTGTTCACGTCTATATCATGCACTGATCACATGACTGCCCGTGCACTGATCACGTGGATGATCATACACTAATCTTGTGACAGATCATGCACTGATCACGTGGCTGATCATGCACTGATACCGTGACTGAGCATGGACTGATCACATGACTATCATGTAGTGATCACGTGACTTAATGGCGCTGATCATGTGACTGATCATGCGCTGATCATGTTTGCTATCATACACTGATCATGTGCCTCTGGAGGCAATAAACAAAGAGCTGAGTAGGCACGAATCAAACAGTCAGCAGGCAATAATCATGGAACTCAGGTGTGAGGAATCATGCTGCTCAGCTGGCAATAATCAAGCAGCTGAGCAGGCAGGAATTACGCAGCACAGCTGGCAATTGTCAAGCAGATGACAGGCAGGAATCGTGCAGCTCAGCTGGCAATTGTCAAGCAGATGAGCAGACAGTAATCACGCAGCTCAGCAGGCCCAGATCACGTGACTGAGCATGCACTGTTCACGTGGCTGATCATACACTGATCACGTGATGATCATGCACTGATCACTTGGATATCATGCACTGATCACGTGGCTGATCATACACTGTTCACGTGTCTGACCATGCACTGATCACGTGGCTGATCATACACTGCTCACGTAACTGATCATGCACTGATCACGTGGCTATCATGCACTGATCACGTGGCTGAACATGCACTGTTCACGTGGCTGATCACACACCTGTCACGTGACATATCATGCACTGATCACGTGGCACTCATGCACTGATCACGTGGCTGATCATACTCTGCTCACGTAACTCATGCACACATCACGTGGCTATCATGCACTGCTCACGTGGCTCGTCATGGAATGATCACGTAGCTACCATATACTGGTCACGTGACTGATCATGCAAAGATCACGTAAATGATCATGCACTGTTCACGTGACTGATCATGTACTGATCACGTGACTGATCATGCACTGATCACGTGGCTATCATGCTCTGCTCACGTGGCTGATCATGCAACGATCACGTAGCAACCATGTACTGGTCACGTGACTGATCATGCACTGATCACGTAATTGATCCTGCACTGATCACGTGGCTCATCATGCACTGATCACGTGGCTGATCACACATGTATCACGTGACTGATCATGCACTGATCACGTGGCCTCATGCACTGATCACGTGGCTATCATGCACTGATCACGTGGCTATCATGCACTGATCACGTGGCTGATCATGCACTGATCACGTAGCTACCATGTACTGGTCACGTGACTGATCATGCACTGATCACGTAATTGATCATGCACTGATCATGTGGCTGATCATGCACTGATCACGTGGCTGATCATACACTGATCACATAACTGATCATGCACTGATCACGTGACTGATCATGCACTGATCACGTGGCTATCATGCACTGATCACTTGGCTGGACATACACTGATCACGTGCCTGGTCATGCACTGATCACGTGGCTGATCATGCACTGATCACGTGACTGATCATGCACTGATCTCGTGTCTGATCATGCACTGATCACGTGGCTATCATGCACTGCTCACGTGGCTGATCATGCCATGATCACGCAGCTACCATGTACTGGTCACATGACTGATCATGCACTGATCACGTGACTGATCATGCAGTGATCACGTGGCTATCATGAACTACTCACGTGGCTGATCATGCAATGATCATGTAGCTACCATGTACAGGTCACGTGAATGATCATACACCCATCAGGTGACTGATCATGCACTGATCACGTGGCTATCATGCACTGATCACGAGACTGATCATGCACTGTTCACGTCTATATCATGCACTGATCACATGACTGCCCATGCACTGATCACGTGGATGATCATACACTAATCTTGTGACAGATCATGCACTGATCACGTGGCTGATCATGCACTGATACCGTGACTGAGCATGGACTGATCACATGACTATCATGTAGTGATCACGTGACTTAATGGCGCTGATCATGTGACTGATCATGCGCTGATCATGTTTGCTATCATACACTGATCATGTGCCTCTGGAGGCAATAAACAAAGAGCTGAGTAGGCACGAATCAAACAGTCAGCAGGCAATAATCATGGAACTCAGGTGTGAGGAATCATGCTGCTCAGCTGGCAATAATCAAGCAGCTGAGCAGGCAGGAATTACGCAGCACAGCTGGCAATTGTCAAGCAGATGACAGGCAGGAATCGTGCAGCTCAGCTGGCAATTGTCAAGCAGATGAGCAGACAGTAATCACGCAGCTCAGCAGGCCCAGATCACGTGACTGAGCATGCACTGTTCACGTGGCTGATCATACACTGATCACGTGATGATCATGCACTGATCACTTGGATATCATGCACTGATCACGTGGCTGATCATACACTGTTCACGTGTCTGACCATGCACTGATCACGTGGCTGATCATGCACTGCTCACGTAACTGATCATGCACTGATCACGTGGCTGAACATGCACTGTTCACGTGGCTGATCACACACCTGTCACGTGACATATCATGCACTGATCACGTGGCACTCATGCACTGATCACGTGGCTGATCATACTCTGCTCACGTAACTCATGCACACATCACGTGGCTATCATGCACTGCTCACGTGGCTCGTCATGGAATGATCACGTAGCAACCATATACTGGTAACGTGACTGATCATGCAAAGATCACGTAAATGATCATGCACTGTTCACGTGACTGATCATGTACTGATCACGTGACTGATCATGCACTGATCACGTGGCTATCATGCACTGCTCACGTGGCTGATCATGCAACGATCACGTAGCAACCATGTACTGGTCACGTGACTGATCATGCACTGATCACGTAATTGATCCTGCACTGATCACGTGGCTCATCATGCACTGATCACGTGGCTGATCACACATGTATCACGTGACTGATCATGCACTGATCCCGTGGCTCTCATGCACTGATCACGTGGCTGTCATGCACTGATCACGTGGATATCATGCACTGATCACGTGGCTGATCACACACGTATCACATGACTGATCATGCACTGATCACGTGGCTATCATGCACTGATCACGTGGCTATCATGCACTGATCACGTGGCTGATCAGGCAATGATCACGTAGCTACCATGTACTGGTCACGTGACTGATCATGCACTGATCACGTAATTGATCATGCACTGATCATGTGGCTGATCATGCACTGATCACGTGGCTGATCATACACTGATCACATAACTGATCATGCACTGATCACGTGACTGATCATGCACTGATCACGTGGCTATCATGCACTGATCACTTGGCTGACATGCACTGATCACGTGCCTGATCATGCACTGATCACGTGACTGATCATGCACTGATCACGTGTCTGATCATGCACTGATCACGTGGCTATCATGCACTGCTCACGTGGCTGATCATGCCATGATCACGCAGCTACCATGTACTGGTCACATGACTGATCATGCACTGATCACGTGACTGATCATGCAGTGATCACGTGGCTATCATGAACTACTCACGTGGCTGATCATGCAATGATCATGTAGCTACCATGTACAGGTCACGTGAATGATCATACACCCATCAGGTGACTGATCATGCACTGATCACGTGGCTATCATGCACTGATCACGAGACTGATCATGCACAGATCACGTCTATATCATGCACTGATCACATGACTGCCCATGCACTGATCACGTGGATGATCATACACTAATCTTGTGACAGATCATGCACTGATCACGTGGCTGATCATGCACTGATACCGTGACTGAGCATGGACTGATCACATGACTATCATATAGTGATCACGTGACTTAATGGCGCTGATCATGTGACTGATCATGCGCTGATCATGTTTGCTATCATACAGTGATCATGTGCCTCTGGAGGCAATAAACAAAGAGCTGAGTAGGCACGAATCAAACAGTCAGCAGGCAATAATCATGGAACTCAGGTGTGAGGAATCATGCTGCTCAGCTGGCAATAATCAAGCAGCTGAGCAGGCAGGAATTACGCAGCACAGCTGGCAATTGTCAAGCAGATGACAGGCAGGAATCGTGCAGCTCAGCTGGCAATTGTCAAGCAGATGAGCAGACAGTAATCACGCAGCTCAGCAGGCCCAGATCACGTGACTGAGCATGCACTGTTCACGTGGCTGATCATGCACTGATCACGTGACTGATCATGCACTGATCACGTGGCTATCATGCACTGATCACGTGGCTGATCATGCACTGATCACGTGCAACCATGCACTGATCACGTGACTGATCATGCACTGATCACGTAACTGATCATGCACTGATCACGTGGCTCATCATGCACTGATCACGTGGCTGATCACACATGTGTCACGTGACTGATCATGCACTGATCACGTGGCTCTCATGCACTGATCACGTGGCTGTCATGCATTGATCACGTGGATATCATGCACTGATCACGTGGCTGATCACACACGTATCACATGACTGATCATGCACTGATCACGTGGCTATCATGCACTGATCACGTGGCTATCATGCACTGATCACGTGGCTGATCATGCAATGATCACGTAGCTACCATGTACTGGTCACGTGACTGATCATGCACTGATCACGTAATTGATCATGCACTGATCACGTGGCTGATCATGCACTGATCACGTGGCTGATCATACACTGATCACATAACTGATCATGCACTGATCACGTGACTGATCATGCACTGATCACGTGGCTATCATGCACTGATCACGTGGCTGACATACACTGATCACGTGCCTGATCATGCACTGATCACGTGGCTGATCATGCACTGATCACGTGACTGATCATGCACTGATCACGTGTCTGATCATGCACTGATCACGTGGCTATCATGCACTGCTCACGTGGCTGATCATGCCATGATCACGCAGCTACCATGTACTGGTCACATGACTGATCATGCACTGATCACGTGACTGATCATGCAGTGATCACGTGGCTATCATGAACTACTCACGTGGCTGATCATGCAATGATCATGTAGCTACCATGTACAGGTCACGTGAATGATCATACACCCATCAGGTGACTGATCATGCACTGATCACGTGGCTATCATGCACTGATCACGAGACTGATCATGCACTGATCACGTCTATATCATGCACTGATCACATGACTGCCCATGCACTGATCACGTGGATGATCATACACTAATCTTGTGACAGATCATGCACTGATCACGTGGCTGATCATGCACTGATACCGTGACTGAGCATGGACTGATCACATGACTATCATGTAGTGATCACGTGACTTAATGGCGCTGATCATGTGACTGATCATGCGCTGATCATGTTTGCTATCATACACTGATCATGTGCCTCTGGAGGCAATAAACAAAGAGCTGAGTAGGCACGAATCAAACAGTCAGCAGGCAATAATCATGGAACTCAGGTGTGAGGAATCATGCTGCTCAGCTGGCAATAATCAAGCAGCTGAGCAGGCAGGAATCGTGCAGCTCAGCTGGCAATTGTCAAGCAGATGAGCAGACAGTAATCACGCAGCTCAGCAGGCCCAGATCACGTGACTGAGCATGCACTGTTCACGTGGCTGATCATACACTGATCACGTGATGATCATGCACTGATCACTTGGATATCATGCACTGATCACGTGGCTGATCATACACTGTTCACGTGTCTGACCATGCACTGATCACGTGGCTGATCATACACTGCTCACGTAACTGATCATGCACTGATCACGTGGCTATCATGCACTGATCACGTGGCTGAACATGCACTGTTCACGTGGCTGATCACACACCTGTCACGTGACATATCATGCACTGATCACGTGGCACTCATGCACTGATCACGTGGCTGATCATACTCTGCTCACGTAACTCATGCACACATCACGTGGCTATCATGCACTGCTCACGTGGCTCGTCATGGAATGATCACGTAGCAACCATATACTGGTCACGTGACTGATCATGCAAAGATCACGTAAATGATCATGCACTGTTCACGTGACTGATCATGCACTGATCACGTGACTGATCATGCACTGATCACGTGACTGATCATGCACTGATCACGTGGCTATCATGCTCTGCTCACGTGGCTGATCATGCAACGATCACGTAGCAACCATGTACTGGTCACGTGACTGATCATGCACTGATCACGTAATTGATCCTGCACTGATCACGTGGCTCATCATGCACTGATCACGTGGCTGATCACACATGTATCACGTGACTGATCATGCACTGATCCGTGGCTCTCATGCACTGATCACGTGGCTGTCATGCACTGATCACGTGGATATCATGCACTGATCACGTGGCTGATCACACACGTATCACATGACTGATCATGCACTGATCACGTGGCTATCATGCACTGATCACGTGGCTATCATGCACTGATCACGTGGCTGATCAGGCAATGATCACGTAGCTACCATGTACTGGTCACGTGACTGATCATGCACTGATCACGTAATTGATCATGCACTGATCATGTGGCTGATCATGCACTGATCACGTGGCTGATCATACACTGATCACATAACTGATCATGCACTGATCACGTGACTGATCATGCACTGATCACGTGGCTATCATGCACTGATCACTTGGCTGACATACACTGATCACGTGCCTGGTCATGCACTGATCACGTGGCTGATCATGCACTGATCACGTGACTGATCATGCACTGATCTCGTGTCTGATCATGCACTGATCACGTGGCTATCATGCACTGCTCACGTGGCTGATCATGCCATGATCACGCAGCTACCATGTACTGGTCACATGACTGATCATGCACTGATCACGTGACTGATCATGCAGTGATCACGTGGCTATCATGAACTACTCACGTGGCTGATCATGCAATGATCATGTAGCTACCATGTACAGGTCACGTGAATGATCATACACCCATCAGGTGACTGATCATGCACTGATCACGTGGCTATCATGCACTGATCACGAGACTGATCATGCACTGTTCACGTCTATATCATGCACTGATCACATGACTGCCCATGCACTGATCACGTGGATGATCATACACTAATCTTGTGACAGATCATGCACTGATCACGTGGCTGATCATGCACTGATACCGTGACTGAGCATGGACTGATCACATGACTATCATGTAGTGATCACGTGACTTAATGGCGCTGATCATGTGACTGATCATGCGCTGATCATGTTTGCTATCATACACTGATCATGTGCCTCTGGAGGCAATAAACAAAGAGCTGAGTAGGCACGAATCAAACAGTCAGCAGGCAATAATCATGGAACTCAGGTGTGAGGAATCATGCTGCTCAGCTGGCAATAATCAAGCAGCTGAGCAGGCAGGAATCGTGCAGCTCAGCTGGCAATTGTCAAGCAGATGAGCAGACAGTAATCACGCAGCTCAGCAGGCCCAGATCACGTGACTGAGCATGCACTGTTCACGTGGCTGATCATACACTGATCACGTGATGATCATGCACTGATCACTTGGATATCATGCACTGATCACGTGGCTGATCATACACTGTTCACGTGTCTGACCATGCACTGATCACGTGGCTGATCATACACTGCTCACGTAACTGATCATGCACTGATCACGTGGCTATCATGCACTGATCACGTGGCTGAACATGCACTGTTCACGTGGCTGATCACACACCTGTCACGTGACATATCATGCACTGATCACGTGGCACTCATGCACTGATCACGTGGCTGATCATACTCTGCTCACGTAACTCATGCACACATCACGTGGCTATCATGCACTGCTCACGTGGCTCGTCATGGAATGATCACGTAGCAACCATATACTGGTCACGTGACTGATCATGCACTGATCACGTAAATGATCATGCACTGATCACGTGACTGATCATGCACTGATCACGTGACTGATCATGCACTGATCACGTGGCTATCATGCACTGCTCACGTGGCTGATCATGCAACGATCACGTAGCAACCATGTACTGGTCACGTGACTGATCATGCACTGATCACGTGATTGATCATGCACTGATCACGTGGCTCATCATGCACTGATCACGTGGCTGATCACACATGATCACGTGACTGATCATGCACTGATCACGTGGCTGATCATGCACTGATCACGTGGCTGATCATGCACTGATCACGTGGCTATCATGCACTGATCACGTGACTGATCATGCACTGATCACGTCTATATCATGCACTGATCACATGACTGCCCATGCACTGATCACGTGGATGATCATACACTAATCATGTGACAGATCATGCACTGATCACGTGGCTGATCATGCACTGATACCGTGACTGAGCATGGACTGATCACATGACTATCATGTAGTGATCACGTGACTTAATGGCGCTGATCATGTGACTGATCATGCACTGATCATGTTTGCTATCATACACTGATCATGTGCCTCTGGAGGCAATAAACAAAGAGCTGAGTAGGCACGAATCAAACAGTCAGCAGGCAATAATCATGGAACTCAGGTGTGAGGAATCATGCTGCTCAGCTGGCAATAATCAAGCAGCTGAGCAGGCAGGAATTACGCAGCACAGCTGGCAATTGTCAAGCAGATGACAGGCAGGAATCGTGCAGCTCAGCTGGCAATTGTCAAGCAGATGAGCAGACAGTAATCACGCAGCTCAGCAGGCCCAGATCACGTGACTGAGCATGCACTGTTCACGTGGCTGATCATACACTGATCACGTGATGATCATGCACTGATCACTTGGATATCATGCACTGATCACGTGGCTGATCATACACTGTTCACGTGTCTGACCATGCACTGATCACGTGGCTGATCATACACTGCTCACGTAACTGATCATGCACTGATCACGTGGCTATCATGCACTGATCACGTGGCTGAACATGCACTGTTCACGTGGCTGATCACACCTGTCACGTGACATATCATGCACTGATCACGTGGCACTCATGCACTGATCACGTGGCTGATCATACTCTGCTCACGTAACTCATGCACACATCACGTGGCTATCATGCACTGCTCACGTGGCTCGTCATGGAATGATCACGTAGCTACCATATACTGGTCACGTGACTGATCATGCACTGATCACGTAAATGATCATGCACTGTTCACGTGACTGATCATGCACTGATCACGTGGCTGATCATGCACTGATCACGTGGCTATCATGCACTGATCACGTGGCTGATCATGCAATGATCACGTAGCTACCATGTACTGGTCACGTGACTGATCATGCACTGATCACGTAATTGATCATGCACTGATCACGTGGCTGATCATGCACTGATCACGTGGCTGATCATACACTGATCACGTGACTGATCATGCACTGATCACGTGACTGATCATGCACTGATCACGTGGCTATCATGCACTGATCACGTGGCTGATCATGCACTGATCACGTGCCTGATCATGCACTGATCACGTGGCTGATCATGCACTGATCACGTGACTGATCATGCACTGATCACGTCTGATCATGCACTGATCACGTGGCTATCATGCACTGCTCACGTGGCTGATCATGCCATGATCACGCAGCTACCATGTACTGGTCACATGACTGATCATGCACTGATCACGTGACTGATCATGCACTGATCACGTGGCTATCATGCACTACTCACGTGGCTGATCATGCAATGATCATGTAGCTACCATGTACAGGTCACGTGAATGATCATACACCCATCAGGTGACTGATCATGCACTGATCACGTGGCTATCATGCACTGATCACGAGACTGATCATGCACTGATCACGTCTATATCATGCACTGATCACATGACTGCCCATGCACTGATCACGTGGATGATCATACACTAATCATGTGACAGATCATGCACTGATCACGTGGCTGATCATGCACTGATACCGTGACTGAGCATGGACTGATCACATGACTATCATGTAGTGATCACGTGACTTAATGGCGCTGATCATGTGACTGATCATGCACTGATCATGTTTGCTATCATACACTGATCATGTGCCTCTGGAGGCAATAAACAAAGAGCTGAGTAGGCACGAATCAAACAGTCAGCAGGCAATAATCATGGAACTCAGGTGTGAGGAATCATGCTGCTCAGCTGGCAATAATCAAGCAGCTGAGCAGGCAGGAATCGTGCAGCTCAGCTGGCAATTGTCAAGCAGATGAGCAGACAGTAATCACGCAGCTCAGCAGGCCCAGATCACGTGACTGAGCATGCACTGTTCACGTGGCTGATCATACACTGATCACGTGATGATCATGCACTGATCACGTGGATATCATGCACTGATCACGTGGCTGATCATGCACTGATCACGTGTCTGATCATGCACTGATCACGTGGCTGATCATACACTGATCACGTAACTGATCATGCACTGATCACGTGGCTATCATGCACTGATCACGTGGCTGATCATGCACTGATCACGTGGCTGATCATACACTGATCACGTGCCTGATCATGCACTGATCACGTGGCTGATCATGCACTGATCACGTGACTGATCATGCACTGATCACGTGTCTGATCATGCACTGATCACGTGGCTATCATGCACTGCTCACGTGGCTGATCATGCCATGATCACGCAGCTACCATGTACTGGTCACATGACTGATCATGCACTGATCACGTGACTGATCATGCACTGATCACGTGGCTATCATGCACTACTCACGTGGCTGATCATGCAATGATCATGTAGCTACCATGTACAGGTCACGTGAATGATCATACACCCATCAGGTGACTGATCATGCACTGATCACGTGGCTATCATGCACTGATCACGAGACTGATCATGCACTGATCACGTCTATATCATGCACTGATCACATGACTGCCCATGCACTGATCACGTGGATGATCATACACTAATCTTGTGACAGATCATGCACTGATCACGTGGCTGATCATGCACTGATACCGTGACTGAGCATGGACTGATCACATGACTATCATGTAGTGATCACGTGACTTAATGGCGCTGATCATGTGACTGATCATGCGCTGATCATGTTTGCTATCATACACTGATCATGTGCCTCTGGAGGCAATAAACAAAGAGCTGAGTAGGCAAGAATCAAACAGTCAGCAGGCAATAATCATGGAACTCAGGTGTGAGGAATCATGCTGCTCAGCTGGCAATAATCAAGCAGCTGAGCAGGCAGGAATTACGCAGCACAGCTGGCAATTGTCAAGCAGATGACAGGCAGGAATCGTGCAGCTCAGCTGGCAATTGTCAAGCAGATGAGCAGACAGTAATCACGCAGCTCAGCAGGCCCAGATCACGTGACTGAGCATGCACTGTTCACGTGGCTGATCATACACTGATCACGTGATGATCATGCACTGATCACTTGGATATCATGCACTGATCACGTGGCTGATCATACACTGTTCACGTGTCTGACCATGCACTGATCACGTGGCTGATCATACACTGCTCACGTAACTGATCATGCACTGATCACGTGGCTATCATGCACTGATCACGTGGCTGAACATGCACTGTTCACGTGGCTGATCACACACCTGTCACGTGACATATCATGCACTGATCACGTGGCACTCATGCACTGATCACGTGGCTGATCATACTCTGCTCACGTAACTCATGCACACATCACGTGGCTATCATGCACTGCTCACGTGGCTCGTCATGGAATGATCACGTAGCAACCATATACTGGTCACGTGACTGATCATGCACTGATCACGTAAATGATCATGCACTGTTCACGTGACTGATCATGCACTGATCACGTGACTGATCATGCACTGATCACGTGGCTATCATGCACTGCTCACGTGGCTGATCATGCAACGATCACGTAGCAACCATGTACTGGTCACGTGACTGATCATGCACTGATCACGTAATTGATCATGCACTGATCACGTGGCTCATCATGCACTGATCACGTGGCTGATCACACATGATCACGTGACTGATCATGCACTGATCACGTGGCTGATCATGCACTGATCACGTGGCTGATCATGCACTGATCACGTGGCTATCATGCACTGATCACGAGACTGATCATGCACTGATCACGTCTATATCATGCACTGATCACATGACTGCCCATGCACTGATCACGTGGATGATCATACACTAATCTTGTGACAGATCATGCACTGATCACGTGGCTGATCATGCACTGATACCGTGACTGAGCATGGACTGATCACATGACTATCATGTAGTGATCACGTGACTTAATGGCGCTGATCATGTGACTGATCATGCGCTGATCATGTTTGCTATCATACACTGATCATGTGCCTCTGGAGGCAATAAACAAAGAGCTGAGTAGGCACGAATCAAACAGTCAGCAGGCAATAATCATGGAACTCAGGTGTGAGGAATCATGCTGCTCAGCTGGCAATAATCAAGCAGCTGAGCAGGCAGGAATTACGCAGCACAGCTGGCAATTGTCAAGCAGATGACAGGCAGGAATCGTGCAGCTCAGCTGGCAATTGTCAAGCAGATGAGCAGACAGTAATCACGCAGCTCAGCAGGCCCAGATCACGTGACTGAGCATGCACTGTTCACGTGGCTGATCATACACTGATCACGTGATGATCATGCACTGATCACTTGGATATCATGCACTGATCACGTGGCTGATCATACACTGTTCACGTGTCTGACCATGCACTGATCACGTGGCTGATCATGCACTGCTCACGTAACTGATCATGCACTGATCACGTGGCTATCATGCACTGATCACGTGGCTGAACATGCACTGTTCACGTGGCTGATCATGCACCTGTCACGTGACATATCATGCACTGATCACGTGGCACTCATGCACTGATCACGTGGCTGATCATGCTCTGCTCACGTAACTCATGCACACATCACGTGACTATCATGCACTGATCACGTGGCTCGTCATGGAATGATCACGTGGCTACCATATACTGATCACGTGCCTGATCATGCACTGATCACGTAAATGATCATGCACTGTTCACGTGACTGATCATGCACTGATCACGTGGCTGATCATGCACTGATCACGTGGCTATCATGCACTGATCACGTGGCTGATCATGCAATGATCACGTAGCTACCATGTACTGGTCACGTGACTGATCATGCACTGATCGCGTAATTGATCATGCACTGATCACGTGGCTGATCATGCACTGATCACGTGGCTGATCATACACTGATCACGTAACTGATCATGCACTGATCACGTGACTGATCATGCACTGATCACGTGGCTATCATGCACTGATCACGTGGCTGATCATGCACTGATCACGTGCCTGATCATGCACTGATCACGTGGCTGATCATGCACTGATCACGTGACTGATCATGCACTGATCACGTGTCTGATCATGCACTGATCACGTGGCTATCATGCACTGCTCACGTGGCTGATCATGCCATGATCACGCGGCTACCATGTACTGGTCACATGACTGATCATGCACTGATCACGTGACTGATCATGCACTGATCACGTGGCTATCATGCACTACTCACGTGGCTTATCATGCAATGATCATGTATCTACCATGTACAGGTCACATGAATGATCATACACCCATCAGGTGACTGATCATGCACTGATCACGTGGCTATCATGCACTGATCACGTGACTGATCATGCACTGATCACGTCTATATCATGCACTGATCAAATGACTGCCCATGCACTGATCACGTGGATGATCATACACTAATCATGTGACTGATCATGCACTGATCACGTGGCTGATCATGCACTGATACCGTGACTGAGCATGGACTGATCACATGACTATCATGTAGTGATCACGTGACTTAATGGCGCTGATCATGTGACTGATCATGCGCTGATCATGTTTGCTATCATACACTGATCATGTGCCTCTGGAGGCAATAAACAAAGAGCTGAGTAGGCACGAATCAAACAGTCAGCAGGCAATAATCATGGAACTCAGGTGTGAGGAATCATGCTGCTCAGCTGGCAATAATCAAGCAGCTGAGCAGGCAGGAATCGTGCAGCTCAGCTGGCAATTGTCAAGCAGATGAGCAGACAGTAATCACGCAGCTCAGCAGGCCCAGATCACGTGACTGAGCATGCACTGATCACGTGGCTGATCATGCACTGATCACGTGATGATCATGCACTGATCACGTGGATATCATGCACTGATCACGTGGCTGATCATGCACTGATCACGTGTCTGATCATGCACTGATCACGTGGCTGATCATACACTGATCACGTAACTGATCATGCACTGATCACGTGGCTATCATGCACTGATCACGTGGCTGATCATGCACTGATCACGTGGCTGATCATACACTGATCACGTGCCTGATCATGCACTGATCACGTGGCTGATCATGCACTGATCACGTGACTGATCATGCACTGATCACGTGTCTGATCATGCACTGATCACGTGGCTATCATGCACTGCTCACGTGGCTGATCATGCCATGATCACGCAGCTACCATGTACTGGTCACATGACTGATCATGCACTGATCACGTGACTGATCATGCACTGATCACGTGGCTATCATGCACTACTCACGTGGCTGATCATGCAATGATCATGTAGCTACCATGTAAAGGTCACGTGAATGATCATACACCCATCAGGTGACTGATCATGCACTGATCACGTGGCTATTATGCACGGATCACGAGACTGATCATGCACTGATCACGTCTATATCATGCACTGATCACATGACTGCCCATGCACTGATCACGTGGATGATCATACACTAATCATGTGACAGATCATGCACTGATCACGTGGCTGATCATGCACTGATACCGTGACTGAGCATGGACTGATCACATGACTATCATGTAGTGATCACGTGACTTAATGGCGCTGATCATGTGACTGATCATGCGCTGATCATGTTTGCTATCATACACTGATCATGTGCCTCTGGAGGCAATAAACAAAGAGCTGAGTAGGCACGAATCAAACAGTCAGCAGGCAATAATCATGGAACTCAGGTGTGAGGAATCATGCTGCTCAGCTGGCAATAATCAAGCAGCTGAGCAGGCAGGAATTACGCAGCACAGCTGGCAATTGTCAAGCAGATGACAGGCAGGAATCGTGCAGCTCAGCTGGCAATTGTCAAGCAGATGAGCAGACAGTAATCACGCAGCTCAGCAGGCCCAGATCACGTGACTGAGCATGCACTGTTCACGTGGCTGATCATACACTGATCACGTGATGATCATGCACTGATCACTTGGATATCATGCACTGATCACGTGGCTGATCATACACTGTTCACGTGTCTGACCATGCACTGATCACGTGGCTGATCATACACTGCTCACGTAACTGATCATGCACTGATCACGTGGCTATCATGCACTGATCACGTGGCTGAACATGCACTGTTCACGTGGCTGATCACACACCTGTCACGTGACATATCATGCACTGATCACGTGGCACTCATGCACTGATCACGTGGCTGATCATACTCTGCTCACGTAACTCATGCACACATCACGTGGCTATCATGCACTGCTCACGTGGCTCGTCATGGAATGATCACGTAGCAACCATATACTGGTCACGTGACTGATCATGCACTGATCACGTAAATGATCATGCACTGATCACGTGACTGATCATGCACTGATCACGTGACTGATCATGCACTGATCACGTGGCTTTCATGCTCTGCTCACGTGGCTTATCATGCAACGATCACGTAGCAACCATGTACTGGTCACGTGACTGATCATGCACTGATCACGTAATTGATCATGCACTGATCACGTGGCTCATCATGCACTGATCACGTGGCTGATCACACATGATCACGTGACTGATCATGCACTGATCACGTGGCTGATCATGCACTGATCACGTGGCTGATCATGCACTGATCACGTGGCTATCATGCACTGATCACGTGACTGATCATGCACTGATCACGTCTATATCATGCACTGATCACATGACTGCCCATGCACTGATCACGTGGATGATCATACACTAATCATGTGACAGATCATGCACTGATCACGTGGCTGATCATGCACTGATACCGTGACTGAGCATGGACTGATCACATGACTATCATGTAGTGATCACGTGACTTAATGGCGCTGATCATGTGACTGATCATGCGCTGATCATGTTTGCTATCATACACTGATCATGTGCCTCTGGAGGCAATAAACAAAGAGCTGAGTAGGCACGAATCAAACAGTCAGCAGGCAATAATCATGGAACTCAGGTGTGAGGAATCATGCTGCTCAGCTGGCAATAATCAAGCAGCTGAGCAGGCAGGAATCGTGCAGCTCAGCTGGCAATTGTCAAGCAGATGAGCAGACAGTAATCACGCAGCTCAGCAGGCCCAGATCACGTGACTGAGCATGCACTGTTCACGTGGCTGATCATACACTGATCACGTGATGATCATGCACTGATCACTTGGATATCATGCACTGATCACGTGGCTGATCATACACTGTTCACGTGTCTGACCATGCACTGATCACGTGGCTGATCATACACTGCTCACGTAACTGATCATGCACTGATCACGTGGCTATCATGCACTGATCACGTGGCTGAACATGCACTGTTCACGTGGCTGATCACACACCTGTCACGTGACATATCATGCACTGATCACGTGGCACTCATGCACTGATCACGTGGCTGATCATACTCTGCTCACGTAACTCATGCACACATCACGTGGCTATCATGCACTGCTCACGTGGCTCGTCATGGAATGATCACGTAGCAACCATATACTGGTCACGTGACTGATCATGCACAGATCACGTAAATGATCATGCACTGTTCACGTGACTGATCATGTACTGATCACGTGACTGATCATGCACTGATCACGTGGCTATCATGCACTGCTCACGTGGCTGATCATGCAACGATCACGTAGCAACCATGTACTGGTCACGTGACTGATCATGCACTGATCACGTAATTGATCCTGCACTGATCACGTGGCTCATCATGCACTGATCACGTGGCTGATCACACATGTATCACGTGACTGATCATGCACTGATCACGTGGCTATCATGCACTGATCACGTGGCTGTCATGCACTGATCACGTGGATATCATGCACTGATCACGTGGCTGATCACACACGTATCACATGACTGATCATGCACTGATCACGTGGCTATCATGCACTGATCACGTGGCTATCATGCACTGATCACGTGGCTGATCATGCAATGATCACGTAGCTACCTTGTACTGGTCACGTGACTGATCATGCACTGATCACGTAACTGATCATGCACTGATCACGTGGCTGATCATGCACTGATCACGTGGCTGATCATGCACTGATCACATGACTGATCATGCACTGATCACGTGACTGATCATGCACTGATCACGTGGCTATCATGCACTGATCACGTGGCTGATCATGCACTGATCACGTGCTGATCATGCACTGATCACGTGGCTGATCATGCACTGATCACGTGACTGATCATGCACTGATCACGTGTCTGATCATGCACTGATCACGTGACTGATCATGCACTGATCACGTGGCTGATCATGCACTGATCACGTGGCTATCATGCACTGATCACGTGGCTGATCATGCACTGATCACGCAGCTATCATGCACTGGTCACGTGACTGATCATGCACTGATCACGTGGCTGATCATACACTGATCACGTGATGATCATGCACTGATCACGTGGATATCATGCACTGATCACGTGGCTGATCATACACTGATCACGTGTCTGATCATGCACTGATCACGTGGCTGATCATACACTGATCACGTAACTGATCATGCACTGATCACGTGGCTATCATGCACTGATCACGTGGCTGATCATGCACTGATCACGTGGCTGATCACACACTGTCACGTGACATATCATGCACTGATCACGTGGCACTCATGCACTGATCACGTGGCTGATCATACACTGCTCACGTAACTCATGCACACATCACGTGGCTATCATGCACTGCTCACGTGGCTGTCATGGAATGATCACGTAGCAACCATATACTGGTCACGTGACTGATCATGCACTGATCACGTAAATGATCATGCACTGTTCACGTGACTGATCATGCACTGATCACGTGACTGATCATGCACTGATCACGTGGCTATCATGCACTGCTCACGTGGCTGATCATGCAACGATCACGTAGCAACCATGTACTGGTCACGTGACTGATCATGCACTGATCACGTAATTGATCATGCACTGATCACGTGGCTCATCATGCACTGATCACGTGGCTGATCACACATGTATCACGTGACTGATCATGCACTGATCACGTGGCTATCATGCACTGATCACGTGGCTGTCATGCACTGATCACGTGGATATCATGCACTGATCACGTGGCTGATCACACACGTATCACATGACTGATCATGCACTGATCACGTGGCTATCATGCACTGATCACGTGGCTATCATGCACTGATCACGTGGCTGATCATGCACTGATCACGTAGCTATCATGTACTGATCACGTGACTGATCATGCACTGATCACGTGACTGATCATGCACTGATCACGTGGCTGATCATGCACTGATCACGTGGCTGATCATGCACTGATCACGTGCCTGATCATGCACTGATCACGTGGCTGATCATGCACTGATCACGTGACTGATCATGCACTGATCACGTGACTGATCATGCACTGATCACGTGGCTATCATGCACTGATCACGTGGCTGATCATGCATGATCACGCAGCTACCATGTACTGGTCACATGACTGATCATGCACTGATCACGTGACTGATCATGCACTGATCACGTGGCTATCATGCACTGATCACGTGGCTGAACATGCACTGATCACGTGCTGATCATGCACTGATCACGTGGCTGATCATGCACTGATCACGTGACTGATCATGCACTGATCACGTGGCTGATCATGCACTGATCACGTGGCTGATCATGCACTGATCACGTGGCTGATCATGCACTGATCACGCAGCTACCATGCACTGATCACGTGACTGATCATGCACTGATCACGTGACTGATCATGCACTGATCACGTGGCTGATCATGCACTGATACCGTGACTGAGCATGGACTGATCACATGACTATCATGTAGTGATCACGTGACTTAATGGCGCTGATCATGTGACTGATCATGCGCTGATCATGTTTGCTATCATACACTGATCATGTGCCTCTGGAGGCAATAAACAAAGAGCTGAGTAGGCACGAATCAAACAGTCAGCAGGCAATAATCATGGAACACAGGTGTGAGGAATCATGCTGCTCAGCTGGCAATAATCAAGCAGCTGAGCAGGCAGGAATCGTGCAGCTCAGCTGGCAATTGTCAAGCAGATGAGCAGACAGTAATCACGCAGCTCAGCAGGCACTGATCACGTGACTGAGCATGCACTGATCACGTGGCTGATCATACACTGATCACGTGACTGATCATGCACTGATCACGTGGCTATCATGCACTGATCACGTGGCTGATCATGCACTGATCACGTGGCTACCATGTACTGATCACGTGACTGATCATGCACTGATCACGTAACTGATCATGCACTGATCACGTGGCTGATCATGCACTGATCACGTGGCTGATCATGCACTGATCACGTGGCTGATCATGCACTGATCACGTGACTGATCATGCACTGATCACGTGGCTATCATGCACTGATCACGTGGCTGATCATGCACTGATCACGTGGCTGATCATGCACTGATCACGTGGCTGATCATGCACTGATCACGTGACTGATCATGCACTGATCACGTGGCTATCATGCACTGATCACGTGACTGATCATGCACTGATCACGTGGCTATCATGCACTGATCACGTGGCTGGACATGCACTGATCACGTGCCTGATCATGCACTGATCACGTGACTGATCATGCACTGATCACGTGGCTATCATGCACTGCTCACGTGGCTGATCATGCGATGATCACGCAGCTACCATGTACTGGTAACATGACTGATCATGCACTGATCACGTGACTGATCATGCACTGATCACGTGGCTATCATGCACTACTCACGTGGCTGACCATGCAATGATCATGTAGCTACCATGTACAGGTCACGTGAATGATCATACACCCATCAGGTGACTGATCATGCACTGATCACGTGGCTATCATGCACTGATCACGAGACTGATCATGCACTGATCACGTCTATATCATGCACTGATCACATGACTGCCCATGCACTGATCACGTGGATGATCATACACTAATCATGTGACAGATCATGCACTGATCACGTGGCTGATCATGCACTGATACCGTGACTGAGCATGGACTGATCACATGACTATCATGTAGTGATCACGTGACTTAATGGCGCTGATCATGTGACTGATCATGCGCTGATCATGTTTGCTATCATACACTGATCATGTGCCTCTGGAGGCAATAAACAAAGAGCTGAGTAGGCACGAATCAAACAGTCAGCAGGCAATAATCATGGAACTCAGGTGTGAGGAATCATGCTGCTCAGCTGGCAATAATCAAGCAGCTGAGCAGGCAGGAATCGTGCAGCTCAGCTGGCAATTGTCAAGCAGATGAGCAGACAGTAATCACGCAGCTCAGCAGGCCCTGATCACGTGACTGAGCATGCACTGATCACGTGGCTGATCATACACTGATCACGTGATGATCATGCACTGATCACGTGGATATCATGCACTGATCACGTGGCTGATCATGCACTGATCACGTGACTGATCATGCACTGATCACGTGGCTGATCATGCACTGATCACGTGGCTATCATGCACTGATCACGTGGCTGATCATGCACTGATCACGCAGCTACCATGCACTGATCACGTGACTGATCATGCACTGATCACGTGACTGATCATGCACTGATCACGTGGCTATCATGCACTATCACGTGGCTGATCATGCAATGATCACGTAGCTACCATGTACTGGTCACGTGAATGATCATACACTGATCAGGTGACTGATCATGCACTGATCACGTGGCTATCATGCACTGATCACGTGACTGATCATGCACTGATCACGTGGCTGATCATGCACTGATCACGTCTATATCATGCACTGATCACATGACTGCCCATGCACTGATCACGTGGATGATCATACACTAATCACGTGACAGATCATGCACTGATCACGTGGCTGATCATGCACTGATCACGTGACTGATCATGCACTGATCACATGACTATCATGCAGTGATCACGTGACTTAATGCGCTGATCATGTGACTGATCATGCACTGATCATGTTTGCTATCATACACTGATCATGTGCCTCTGGAGGCAATAAACAAAGAGCTGAGTAGGCACGAATCAAACAGTCAGCAGGCAATAATCATGGAACACAGGTGTGAGGAATCATGCTGCTCAGCTGGCAATAATCAAGCAGCTGAGCAGGCAGGAATTCCGCAGCACAGCTGGCAATTGTCAAGCAGATGACAGGCAGGAATCATGCAGCTCAGCTGGCAATTGTCAAGCAGATGAGCAGACAGTAATCACGCAGCTCATCATGCACTGATCACGTGACTGATCATGCACTGATCACGTGGCTGATCATGCACTGATCACGTGATGATCATGCACTGATCACGTGGATATCATGCACTGATCACGTGGCTGATCATGCACTGATCACGTGGCTGATCATGCACTGATCACGTGGCTGATCATGCACTGATCACGTAACTGATCATGCACTGATCACGTGACTGATCATGCACTGATCACGTGACTGATCATGCAGTGATCACGTGGCTATCATGCACTACTCATGTGGCTGATCATGCAATGATCATGTAGCTACCATGTACAGGTCACGTGAATGATCATACACCCATCAGGTGACTGATCATGCACTGATCACGTGGCTATCATGCACTGATCACGAGACTGATCATGCACTGATCACGTCTATATCATGCACTGATCACATGACTGCCCATGCACTGATCACGTGGATGATCATACACTAATCTTGTGACAGATCATGCACTGATCACGTGGCTGATCATGCACTGATACCGTGACTGAGCATGGACTGATCACATGACTATCATGTAGTGATCACGTGACTTAATGGCGCTGATCATGTGACTGATCATGCGCTGATCATGTTTGCTATCATACACTGATCATGTGCCTCTGGAGGCAATAAACAAAGAGCTGAGTAGGCACGAATCAAACAGTCAGCAGGCAATAATCATGGAACTCAGGTGTGAGGAATCATGCTGCTCAGCTGGCAATAATCAAGCAGCTGAGCAGGCAGGAATTACGCAGCACAGCTGGCAATTGTCAAGCAGATGACAGGCAGGAATCGTGCAGCTCAGCTGGCAATTGTCAAGCAGATGAGCAGACAGTAATCACGCAGCTCAGCAGGCCCAGATCACGTGACTGAGCATGCACTGTTCACGTGGCTGATCATACACTGATCACGTGATGATCATGCACTGATCACTTGGATATCATGCACTGATCACGTGGCTGATCATACACTGTTCACGTGTCTGACCATGCACTGATCACGTGGCTGATCATACACTGCTCACGTAACTGATCATGCACTGATCACGTGGCTATCATGCACTGATCACGTGGCTGAACATGCACTGTTCACGTGGCTGATCACACACCTGTCACGTGACATATCATGCACTGATCACGTGGCACTCATGCACTGATCACGTGGCTGATCATACTCTGCTCACGTAACTCATGCACACATTACGTGGCTATCATGCACTGCTCACGTGGCTCGTCATGGAATGATCACGTAGCAACCATATACTGGTCACGTGACTGATCATGCAAAGATCACGTAAATGATCATGCACTGTTCACGTGACTGATCATGTACTGATCACGTGACTGATCATGCACTGATCACGTGGCTATCATGCTCTGCTCACGTGGCTGATCATGCAACGATCACGTAGCAACCATGTACTGGTCACGTGACTGATCATGCACTGATCACGTAATTGATCCTGCACTGATCACGTGGCTCATCATGCACTGATCACGTGGCTGATCACACATGTATCACGTGACTGATCATGCACTGATCACGTGGCTCTCATGCACTGATCACGTGGCTGTCATGCACTGATCACGTGGATATCATGCACTGATCACGTGGCTGATCACACACGTATCACATGACTGATCATGCACTGATCACGTGGCTATCATGCACTGATCACGTGGCTATCATGCACTGATCACGTGGCTGATCATGCAATGATCACGTAGCTACCATGTACTGGTCACGTGACTGATCATGCACTGATCACGTAATTGATCATGCACTGATCACGTGGCTGATCATGCACTGATCACGTGGCTGATCATACACTGATCACGTAACTGATCATGCACTGATCACGTGACTGATCATGCACTGATCACGTGGCTATCATGCACTGATCACTTGGCTGACATACACTGATCACGTGCCTGATCATGCACTGATCACGTGGCTGATCATGCACTGATCACGTGACTGATCATGCACTGATCACGTGACTGATCATGCACTGATCACGTGGCTATCATGCACTGATCACGTGGCTGATCATGCCATGATCACGCAGCTACCATGTACTGGTCACATGACTGATCATGCACTGATCACGTGACTGATCATGCACTGATCACGTGGCTATCATGCACTACTCACGTGGCTGATCATGCAATGATCATGTAGCTACCATGTACAGGTCACGTGAATGATCATACACCCATCAGGTGACTGATCATGCACTGATCACGTGGCTATCATGCACTGATCACGTGACTGATCATGCACTGATCACGTCTATATCATGCACTGATCACATGACTGCCCATGCACTGATCACGTGGATGATCATACACTAATCACGTGACAGATCATGCACTGATCACGTGGCTGATCATGCACTGATCACGTGACTGATCATGCACTGATCACGTGACTGATCATGCACTGATCACGTGGCTATCATGCACTGATCACGTGGCTGATCATGCATGATCACGTGGCTACCATGTACTGATCACGTGACTGATCATGCACTGATCACGTGACTGATCATGCACTGATCACGTGACTTAATGGCACTGATCATGTGACTGATCATGCACTGATCATGTTTGCTATCATACACTGATCATGTGCCTCTGGAGGCAATAAACAAAGAGCTGAGTAGGCACGAATCAAACAGTCAGCAGGCAATAATCATGGAATCATGTGTGAGGAATCATGCTGCTCAGCTGGCAATAATCAAGCAGCTGAGCAGGCAGGAATCGTGCAGCTCAGCTGGCAATTGTCAAGCAGATGAGCAGACAGTAATCACGCAGCTCAGCAGGCACTGATCACGTGACTGAGCATGCACTGATCACGTGGCTGATCATGCACTGATCACGTGATGATCATGCACTGATCACGTGGATATCATGCACTGATCACGTGGCTGATCATGCACTGATCACGTGGCTATCATGCACTGATCACGTGGCTGATCATGCACTGATCACGTAGCAACCATGCACTGATCACGTGACTGATCATGCACTGATCACGTAACTGATCATGCACTGATCACGTGGCTGATCATGCACTGATCACGTGGCTGATCACACATGTGTCACGTGACTGATCATGCACTGATCACGTGGCTATCATGCACTGATCACGTGGCTGATCATGCACTGATCACGTGGATATCATGCACTGATCACGTGGCTGATCATGCACGATCACGTGACTGATCATGCACTGATCACGTGGCTGATCATGCACTGATCACGTGGCTATCATGCACTGATCACGTGGCTGATCATGCACTGATCACGTAGCTACCATGTACTGGTCGCGTGACTGATCATGCACTGATCACGTAATTGATCATGCACTGATCATGTGGCTGATCATGCACTGATCACGTGGCTGATCACACACTGATCACGTAACTGATCATGCACTGATCACGTGACTGATCATGCACTGATCACGTGGCTATCATGCACTGATCACGTGGCTGGACATGCACTGATCACGTGACTGATCATGCACTGATCGCGTGGCTGATCATGCACTGCTCACGTGGCTGATCATGCCATGATCACGCGGCTACCATGTACTGGTCACGTGGCTGATCATGCACTGATCACGTGACTGATCATACACTGATCACGTGGCTATCATGCACTACTCACGTGGCTATCATGCACTGATCACGTGGCTTATCAGGCAATGATCACGTAGCTACCTTGTACTGGTCACGTAACTGATCATGCACTGAGCACGTAATTGATCATGCACTGATCATGTGGCTGATCATGCACTGATCACGTGGCTGATCATGCACTGATCACGTGACTGATCATGCACTGATCTCGTGTCTGATCATGCACTGATCACGTGGCTATCATGCACTGCTCACGTGGCTGATCATGCCATGATCACGCAGCTACCATGTACTGGTCACATGACTGATCATGCACTGATCACGTGACTGATCATGCAGTGATCACGTGGCTATCATGAACTACTCACGTGGCTGATCATGCAATGATCATGTAGCTACCATGTACAGGTCACGTGAATGATCATACACCCATCAGGTGACTGATCATGCACTGATCACGCGGCTATCATGCACTGATCACGAGACTGATCATGCACTGTTCACGTCTATATCATGCACTGATCACATGACTGCCCATGCACTGATCACGTGGATGATCATACACTAATCTTGTGACAGATCATGCACTGATCACGTGGCTGATCATGCACTGATACCGTGACTGAGCATGGACTGATCACATGAGTATCATGTAGTGATCACGTGACTTAATGGCGCTGATCATGTGACTGATCATGCGCTGATCATGTTTGCTATCATACACTGATCATGTGCCTCTGGAGGCAATAAACAAAGAGCTGAGTAGGCACGAATCAAACAGTCAGCAGGCAATAATCATGGAACACAGGTGTGAGGAATCATGCTGCTCAGCATGCAATAATCAAGCAGCTGAGCATTCAGGAATCGTGCAGCTCAGCTGGCAATTGTCAAGCAGATGAGCAGACAGTAATCACGCAGCTCAGCAGGCCCAGATCACGTGACTGAGCATGCACTGTTCACGTGGCTGATCATACACTGATCACGTGGCTATCATGCACTGATCACGTGGCTATCATGCACTGATCACGTGGCTGATCAGGCAATGATCACGTAGCTAACATGTACTGGTCACGTGACTGATCATGCACTGAGCACGTAATTGATCATGCACTGATCATGTGGCTGATCATGCACTGATCACGTGGCTGATCATGCACTGATCACGTAACTGATCATGCACTGATCACGTGACTGATCATGCACTGATCTCGTGGCTATCATGCACTGATCACGTGGCTGGACATACACTGATCACGTGCCTGGTCATGCACTGATCACGTGGCTGATCATGCACTGATCACGTGACTGATCATGCACTGATCTCGTGTCTGATCATGCACTGATCACGTGGCTATCATGCACTGCTCACATGGCTGATCATGCCATGATCACGAAGCTACCATGTACTTGTCACATGACTGATCATGCACTGATCACGTGACTGATCATGCAGTGATCACGTGGCTATCATGAACTACTCACGTGGCTGATCATGCAATGATCATGTAGCTACCATGTACAGGTCACGTGAATGATCATACACCCATCAGGTGACTGATCATGCACTGATCACGTGGCTATCATGCACTGATCACGAGACTGATCATGCACTGTTCACGTCTATATCATGCACTGATCACATGACTGCCCATGCACTGATCACGTGGATGATCATACACTAATCTTGTGACAGATCATGCACTGATCACGTGGCTGATCATGCACTGATCACGTGACTGAGCATGGACTGATCACATGACTATCATGTAGTGATCACGTGACTTAATGGCGCTGATCATGTGACTGATCATGTGCTGATCATGTTTGCTATCATACACTGATCATGTGCCTCTGGAGGCAATAAACAAAGAGCTGAGTAGGCACGAATCAAACAGTCAGCAGGCAATAATCATGGAACACAGGTGTGAGGAATCATGCTGCTCAGCTGGCAATAATCAAGCAGCTGAGCAGGCAGGAATCGTGCAGCTCAGCTGGCAATTGTCAAGCAGATGAGCAGACAGTAATCACGCAGCTCAGCAGGCCCAGATCACGTGACTGAGCATGCACTGTTCACGTGGCTTATCATACACTGATCACGTGATGATCATGTACTGATCACTTGGATATCATGAACTGATCACGTGGCTGATCATGCACTGATCACGTGGCTATCATGTACTGCTCACGTGGCTGATCATGCCATGATCACACAGCTACCATGTACTGGTCACATGACTGATCATGCACTGATCACGTGACTGATCATGCAGTGATCACGTGGCTATCATGAACTACTCACGTGGCTGATCATGCAATGATCATGTAGCTACCATGTACAGGTCACGTGAATGATCATACACCCATCAGGTGACTGATCATGCACTGATCACGTGGCTATCATGCACTGAACACGAGACTGATCATGCACTGTTCACGTCTATATCATGCACTGATCACATGACTGCCCGTGCACTGATCACGTGGATGATCATACACTAATCTTGTGACAGATCATGCACTGATCACGTGGCTGATCATGCACTGATACCGTGACTGAGCATGGACTGATCACATGACTATCATGTAGTGATCACGTGACTTAATGGCGCTGATCATGTGACTGATCATGCGCTGATCATGTTTGCTATCATACACTGATCATGTGCCTCTGGAGGCAATAAACAAAGAGCTGAGTAGGCACGAATCAAACAGTCAGCAGTCAATAATCATGGAACACAGGTGTGAGGAATCATGCTGCTCAGCTGGCAATAATCAAGCAGCTGAGCAGGCAGGAATTACGCAGCACAGCTGGCAATTGTCAAGCAGATGACAGGCAGGAATCGTGCAGCTCAGCTGGCAATTGTCAAGCAGATGAGCAGACAGTAATCACGCAGCTCAGCAGGGCCAGATCACGTGACTGAGCATGCACTGTTCACGTGGCTGATCATACACTGATCACGTGATGATCATGTACTGATCACTTGGATATCATGCACTGATCACGTGGCTGATCATACACTGTTCACGTGTCTGACCATGCACTGATCACGTGGCTGATCATACACTGCTCACGTAACTGATCATGCACTGATCACGTGGCTATCATGCACTGATCACGTGGCTGAACATGCACTGTTCACATGGCTGATCACACACCTGTCACGTGACATATCATGCACTGATCACGTGGCACTCATGCACTGATCACGTGGCTGATCATACTCTGCTCACGTGACTCATGCACACATCACGTGGCTATCATGCACTGCTCACGTGGCTCGTCATGGAAAGATCACGTAGCAACCATATACTGGTAACGTGACTGATCATGCAAAGATCACGTAAATGATCATGCACTGTTCACGTGACTGATCATGTACTGATCACGTGACTGATCATGCACTGACCACGTGGCTATCATGCTCTGCTCACGTGGCTGATCATGCAACGATCACGTAGCAACCATGTACTGGTCACGTGACTGATCATGCACTGATCACTTAATTGATCCTGCACTGATCACGTGGCTCATCATGCACTGATCACGTGGCTGATCACACATGTATCACGTGACTGATCATGCACTGATCCGTGGCTCTCATGCACTGATCACGTGGCTGTCATGAACTGATCACGTGGATATCATGCACTGATCATGTGGCTGATCACACACGTATCACATGACTGATCATGCACTGATCACGTGGCTATCATGCACTGATCACGTGGCTTATCAGGCAATGATCACGTAGCTACCTTGTACTGGTCACGTAACTGATCATGCACTGATCACGTGACTGATCATGCACTGATCACGTGGCTGATCATGCACTGATCACGTGGCTGATCATGCACTGATCACGTAACTGATCATGCACTGATCACGTGACTGATCATGCACTGATCACGTGGCTATCATGCACTGATCACTTGGCTGGACATACACTGATCGCGTGCCTGGTCATGCACTGATCACGTGGCTGATCATGCACTGATCACGTGACTGATCATGCACTGATCTCGTGACTGATCATGCACTGATCACGTGGCTATCATGCACTGCTCACGTGGCTGATCATGCATGATCACGCAGCTACCATGTACTGGTCACATGACTGATCATGCACTGATCACGTGACTGATCATGCAGTGATCACGTGGCTATCATGCAGTACTCACGTGGCTGATCATGCAATGATCATGTAGCTACCATGTACAGGTCACGTGAATGATCATACACCCATCAGGTGACTGATCATGCACTGATCACGTGGCTATCATGCACAGATCACGAGACTGATCATGCACTGTTCACGTCTATATCATGCACTGATCACATGACTGCCCGTGCACTGATCACGTGGAGGATCATACACTAATCTTGTGACAGATCATGCACTGATCACGTGGCTGATCATGCACTGATCACGTGACTGATCATGCACTGATCTAATGTCTGATCATGCACTGATCACATGGCTATCATGCACTGCTCACGTGGCTGATCATGCCACGATCACGTAGCTACCATGTACTGGTCACATGAATGATCATGCACTGATCACGTGACTGATCATGTAGTGATCACGTGACTTAATGGCGCTGATCATGTGACTGATCATGCGCTGATCATGTTTGCTATCATACTGATCATGTGCCTCTGGAGGCAATAAACAAAGAGCTGAGTAGGCACGAATCAAACAGTCAGCAGGCAATAATCATGGAACTCAGGTGTGAGGAATCATGCTGCTCAGCTGGCAATAATCAAGCAGCTGAGCAGGCAAGAATCGTGCAGCTTAGATGGCAATTGTCAAGCAGATGAGCAGACAGTAATCACGCAGCTCAGCAGGCCCAGATCACGTGACTGAGCATGCACTGTTCACGTGGCTGATCATGCACTGATCACGTGATGATCATGCACTGATCACGTGGCTATCATGCACTGATCACGTGGCTGATCATGCACTGATCACATGACTGATCATGCACTGATCTCGTGTCTGATCATGCACTGATCACGTGGCTATCATGCACTGCTCACGTGGCTGATCATGCCATGATCACGCAGCTACCATGTACTGGTCACATGACTGATCATGCACTGATCACGTGACTGATCATGCAGTGATCACGTGGCTATCATGTACTACTCACGTGGCTGATCATGCAATGATCATGTAGCTACCAAGTACAGGTCACGTGAATGATCATACACCCATCAGGTGACTGATCATGCACTGATCACGTGGCTATCATGCACTGATCACGTGACTGATCATGCACTGTTCACGTCTATATCATGCACTGATCACATGACTGCCCATGCACTGATCACGTGGATGATCATACACTAATCTTGTGACAGATCATGCACTGATCACGTGGCTGATCATGCACTGATACCGTGACTGAGCATGGACTGATCACGTGACTATCATGTAGTGATCACGTGACTTAATGGCGCTGATCATGTGACTGATCATGCGCTGATCATGTTTGCTATCATACACTGATCATGTGCCTCTGGAGGCAATAAACAAAGAGCTGAGTAGGCACGAATCAAACAGTCAGCAGGCAATAATCATGGAACACAGGTGTGAGGAATCATGCTGCTCAGCTGGCAATAATCAAGCAGCTGAGCAGGCAGGAATTACGCAGCACAGCTGGCAATTGTCAAGCAGATGACAGGCAGGAATCGTGCAGCTCAGCTGGCAATTGTCAAGCAGATGAGCAGACAGTAATCACGCAGCTCAGCAGGCCCAGATCACGTGACTGAGCATGCACTGTTCACGTGGCTGATCATACACTGATCACGTGATGATCATGTACTGATCACTTGGATATCATGCACTGATCACGTGGCTGATCATACACTGTTCACGTGTCTGACCATGCACTGATCACGTGGCTGATCATACACTGCTCACGTAACTGATCATGCACTGATCACGTGGCTATCATGCACTGATCACGTGGCTGATCATGCACTGATCACGTGGCTATCATGAAGTACTCACGTGGCTGATCATGCAATGATCATGTAGCTACCATGTACAGGTCACGTGAATGATCATACACCCATCAGGTGACTGATCATGCACTGATCACGTGGCTATCATGCACTGATCACGAGACTGATCATGCACTGTTCACGTCTATATCATGCACTGATCACATGACTGCCCATGCACTGATCACGTGGATGATCATACACTAATCTTGTGACAGATCATGCACTGATCACGTGGCTGATCATGCACTGATACCGTGACTGAGCATGGACTGATCACATGACTATCATGTAGTGATCACGTGACTTAATGGCGCTGATCATGTGACTGATCATGCGCTGATCATGTTTGCTATCATACACTGATCATGTGCCTCTGAAGGCAATAAACAAAGAGCTGAGTAGGCACGAATCAAACAGTCAGCAGGCAATAATCATGGAACACAGGTGTGAGGAATCATGCTGCTCAGCTGGCAATAATCAAGCAGCTGAGCAGGCAGGAATTACGCAGCACAGCTGGCAATTGTCAAGCAGATGACAGGCAGGAATCGTGCAGCTCAGCTGGCAATTGTCAAGCAGATGAGCAGACAGTAATCACGCAGCTCAGCAGGCCCAGATCACGTGACTGAGCATGCACTGTTCACGTGGCTGATCATACACTGATCACGTGATGATCATGTACTGATCACTTGGATATCATGCACTGATCACGTGGCTGATCATACACTGTTCACGTGTCTGACCATGCACTGATCACGTGGCTGATCATACACTGCTCACGTAACTGATCATGCACTGATCACGTGGCTATCATGCACTGATCACGTGGCTGAACATGCACTGTTCACGTGGCTGATCACACACCTGTCACGTGACATATCATGCACTGATCACGTGGCACTCATGCACTGATCACGTGGCTGATCATACTCTGCTCACGTAACTCATGCACACATTACGTGGCTATCATGCACTGCTCACGTGGCTCGTCATGGAATGATCACGTAGCAACCATATACTGGTAACGTGACTGATCATGCAAAGATCACGTAAATGATCATGCACTGTTCACGTGACTGATCATGTACTGATCACGTGACTGATCATGCACTGACCACGTGGCTATCATGCTCTGCTCACGTGGCTGATCATGCAACGATCACGTAGCAACCATGTACTGGTCACGTGACTGATCATGCACTGATCACGTAATTGATCCTGCACTGATCACGTGGCTCATCATGCACTGATCACGTGGCTGATCACACATGTATCACGTGACTGATCATGCACTGATCCCGTGGCTCTCATGCACTGATCACGTGGCTGTCATGCACTGATCACGTGGATATCATGCACTGATCATGTGGCTGATCACACACGTATCACATGACTGATCATGCACTGATCACGTGGCTATCATGCACTGATCACGTGGCTATCATGCACTGATCACGTGGCTTATCAGGCAATGATCACGTAGCTACCTTGTACTGGTCACGTAACTGATCATGCACTGAGCACGTAATTGATCATGCACTGATCATGTGGCTGATCATGCACTGATCACGTGGCTGATCATACACTGATCACGCAACTGATCATGCACTGATCACGTGACTGATCATGCACTGATCACGTGGCTATCATGCACTGATCACTTGGCTGGATCATACACTGATCACGTGCCTGGTCATGCACTGATCACGTGGCTGATCATGCACTGATCACGTGACTGATCATGCACTGATCACGTGACTGATCATGCACTGATCACGTGGCTATCATGCACTGCTCACCTGGCTGATCATGCCATGATCACGCAGCTACCATGTACTGGTCACATGACTGATCATGCACTGATCACGTGACTGATCATGCAGTGATCACGTGGCTATCATGAACTACTAACGTGGCTGATCATGCAATGATCATGTAGCTACCATGTACAGGTCACGTGAATGATCATACACCCATCAGGTGACTGATCATGCACTGATCACGTGGCTATCATGCACAGATCAAGTGACTGATAATGCACTGTTCACGTCTATATCATGCACTGATCACATGACTGCCTGCACTGATCACGTGGATGCTCATACACTGATCACGTGCCTGATCATGCACTGATCACGTGGCTGATCATGCACTGATCACGTGACTGATCATGCACTGATCTCGTGACTGATCATGCACTGATCACGTGGCTATCATGCACTGCTCACGTGGCTGATTATGCCATGATCACGCAGCTACCATGTACTGGTCACGTGACTGATCATGCACTGATCACATGACTGATCATGTAGTGATCACGTGACTTAATGGCGCTGATCATGTGACTGATCATGCGCTGATCATGTTTGCTATCATACACTGATCATGTGCCTCTGGAGGCAATAAACAAAGAGCTGAGTAGGCACGAATCAAACAGTCAGCAGGCAATAATCATCGAACTCAGGTGTGAGGAATCATGCTGCTCAGCTGGCAATAATCAAGCAGCTGAGCAGGCAGGAATCGTGCAGCTTAGATGGCAATTGTCAAGCAGATGAGCAGACAGTAATCACGCAGCTCAGCAGGCCCAGATCACGTGACTGAGCATGCACTGTTCACGTGGCTGATCATACACTGATCACGTGATGATCATGCACTGATCACGTGGATATCATGCACTGATCACGTGGCTGATCATGCACTGACCACGTGGCTATCATGCACTGCTCACGTGGCTGATCATGCACCGATCACGTAGCAACCATGTACTGGTCACGTGACTGATCATGCACTGATCACGTAATTGATCCTGCACTGATCACGTGGCTCATCATGCACTGATCACGTGGCTGATCACACATGTGTCACGTGACTGATCATGCACTGATCCCGTGGCTCTCATGCACTGATCACGTGGCTATCCTGCACTGATAACGTGGATATCATGCACTGATCATGTGGCTGATCACACACGTATCACGTGACTGATCATGCACTGATCACGTGGCTATCATGCACTGATCATGTAGCTATCATGCACTGATCACGTGGCTTATCAGGCAATGATCACGTAGCTACCATGTACTGGTGACGTAACTGATCATGCACTGAGCACGTAATTGATCATGCACTGATCACGTGGCTGATCATGCACTGATCACGTGGCTGATCATGCACTGATCACATAACTGATCATGCACTGATCACGTGACTGATCATGCACTGATCACGTGGCTATCATGCACTGATCACGTGGCTGGACATACACTGATCACGTGCCTGGTCATGCACTGATCACGTGGCTGATCATGCACTGATCACGTGACTGATCATGCACTGCTCACGTGGCTGATCATGCCATGATCACGCAGCTACCATGTACTGGTCACATGACTGATCATGCACTGATCACGTGACTGATCATGCACTGATCACGTGGCTATCATGCACTACTCACGTGGCTATCATGCACTGATCACGTGGCTTATCAGGCAATGATCACGTAGCTACCTTGTACTGGTCACGTAACTGATCATGCACTGAGCACGTAATTGATCATGCACTGATCACGTGGCTGATCATGCACTGATCACGTGGCTGATCATGCACTGATCACGTGACTGATCATGCACTGATCACGTGTCTGATCATGCACTGATCACGTGGCTATCATGCACTGCTCACGTGGCTGATCATGCCATGATCACGCAGCTACCATATACTGGTCACATGACTGATCATGCACTGATCACGTGACTGATCATGCAGTGATCACGTGGCTATCATGAACTACTCACGTGGCTGATCATGCAATGATCATGTAGCTACCATGTACAGGTCACGTGAATGATCATACACCCATCAGGTGACTGATCATGCACTGATCACGTGGCTATCATGCACTGATCAGGAGACTGATCATGCACTCTTCACGTCTATATCATGCACTGATCACATGACTGCCCGTGCACTGATCACGTGGATGATCATACACTAATCTTGTGACAGATCATGCACTGATCACGTGGCTGATCATGCACTGATACCGTGACTGAGCATGGACTGATCACATGAGTATCATGTAGTGATCACGTGACTTAATGGCGCTGATCATGTGACTGATCATGCGCTGATCATGTTTGCTATCATACACTGATCATGTGCCTCTGGAGGCAATAAACAAAGAGCTGAGTAGGCACGAATCAAACAGTCAGCAGGCAATAATCATGGAACACAGGTGTGAGGAATCATGCTGCTCAGCTGGCAATAATCAAGCAGCTGAGCATTCAGGAATCGTGCAGCTCAGCTGGCAATTGTCAAGCAGATGAGCAGACAGTAATCACGCAGCTCAGCAGGCCCAGATCACGTGACTGAGCATGCACTGTTCACGTGGCTGATCATACACTGATCACGTGGCTATCATGCACTGATCACGTGGCTATCATGCACTGATCACGTGGCTGATCAGGCAATGATCACGTAGCTACCATGTACTGGTCACGTGACTGATCATGCACTGAGCACGTAATTGATCATGCACTGATCATATGGCTGATCATGCACTGATCACGTGGCTGATCATACACTGATCACATAACTGATCATGCACTGATCACGTGACTGATCATGCACTGATCACGTGGCTATCATGCACTGATCACTTGGCTGGACATACACTGATCACGTGCCTGGTCATGCACTGATCACGTGGCTGATCATGCACTGATCACGTGACTGATCATGCACTGATCACGTGTCTGATCATGCACTGATCACGTGGCTATCATGCACTGCTCACATGGCTGATCATGCCATGATCACGCAGCTACCATGTACTGGTCACATGACTGATCATGCACTGATCACGTGACTGATCATGCAGTGATCACGTGGCTATCATGAACTACTCACGTGGCTGATCATGCAATGATCATGTAGCTACCATGTACAGGTCACGTGAATGATCATACACCCATCAGGTGACTGATCATGCACTGATCACGTGGCTATCATGCACTGATCACGAGACTGATCATGCACTGTTCACGTCTATATCATGCACTGATCACATGACTGCCCGTGCACTGATCACGTGGATGATCATACACTAATCTTGTGACAGATCATGCACTGATCACGTGGCTGATCATGCACTGATACCGTGACTGAGCATGGACTGATCACATGACTATCATGTAGTGATCACGTGACTTAATGGCGCTGATCATGTGACTGATCATGTGCTGATCATGTTTGCTATCATACACTGATCATGTGCCTCTGGAGGCAATAAACAAAGAGCTGAGTAGGCACGAATCAAACAGTCAGCAGGCAATAATCATGGAACACAGGTGTGAGGAATCATGCTGCTCAGCTGGCAATAATCAAGCAGCTGAGCAGGCAGGAATCGTGCAGCTCAGCTGGCAATTGTCAAGCAGATGAGCAGACAGTAATCACGCAGCTCAGCAGGCCCAGATCACGTGACTGAGCATGCACTGTTCACGTGGCTTATCATACACTGATCACGTGATGATCATGTACTGATCACTTGGATATCATGCACTGATCACGTGGCTGATCATGCACTGATCACGTGACTGATCATGCACTGATCTCGTGTCTGATCATGCACTGATCACGTGGCTATCATGTACTGCTCACGTGGCTGATCATGCCATGATCACGCAGCTACCATGTACTGGTCACATGACTGATCATGCACTGATCACGTGACTGATCATGCAGTGATCACGTGGCTATCATGAAGTACTCACGTGGCTGATCATGCAATGATCATGTAGCTACCATGTACAGGTCACGTGAATGATCATACACCCATCAGGTGACTGATCATGCACTGATCACGTGGCTATCATGCACTGAACACGAGACTGATCATGCACTGTTCACGTCTATATCATGCACTGATCACATGACTGCCCGTGCACTGATCACGTGGATGATCATACACTAATCTTGGGACAGATCATGCACTGATACCGTGACTGAGCATGGACTGATCACATGACTATCATGTAGTGATCACGTGACTTAATGGCGCTGATCATGTGACTGATCATGCGCTGATCATGTTTGCTATCATACACTGATCATGTGCCTCTGGAGGCAATAAACAAAGAGCTGAGTAGGCACGAATCAAACAGTCAGCAGGCAATAATCATGGAACACAGGTGTGAGGAATCATGCTGCTCAGCTGGCAATAATCAAGCAGCTGAGCAGGCAGGAATTACGCAGCACAGCTGGCAATTGTCAAGCAGATGACAGGCAGGAATCGTGCAGCTCAGCTGGCAATTGTCAAGCAGATGAGCAGACAGTAATCACGCAGCTCAGCAGGCCCAGATCACGTGACTGAGCATGCACTGTTCACGTGGCTGATCATACACTGATCACGTGATGATCATGTACTGATCACTTGGATATCATGCACTGATCACGTGGCTGATCATACACTGTTCACGTGTCTGACCATGCACTGATCACGTGGCTGATCATACACTGCTCACGTAACTGATCATGCACTGATCACGTGGCTATCATGCACTGATCACGTGGCTGAACATGCACTGTTCACGTGGCTGATCACACACCTGTCACGTGACATATCATGCACTGATCACGTGGCACTCATGCACTGATCACGTGGCTGATCATACTCTGCTCACGTAACTCATGCACACATTACGTGGCTATCATGCACTGCTCACGTGGCTCGTCATGGAATGATAACGTAGCAACCATATACTGGTAACGTGACTGATCATGCAAAGATCACGTAAATGATCATGCACTGTTCACGTGACTGATCATGTACTGATCACGTGACTGATCATGCACTGACCACGTGGCTATCATGCTCTGCTCACGTGGCTGATCATGCAACGATCACGTAGCAACCATGTACTGGTCACGTGACTGATCATGCACTGATCACGTAATTGATCCTGCACTGATCACGTGGCTCATCATGCACTGATCACGTGGCTGATCACACATGTATCACGTGACTGATCATGCACTGATCCCGTGGCTCTCATGCACTGATCACGTGGCTGTCATGCACTGATCACGTGGATATCATGCACTGATCATGTGGCTGATCACACACGTATCACATGACTGATCATGCACTGATCACGTGGCTATCATGCACTGATCACGTGGCTATCATGCACTGATCACGTGGCTTATCAGACAATGATCACGTAGCTACCATGTACTGGTCACGTAACTGATCATGCACTGAGCACGTAATTGATTATGCACTGACCATGTGGCTGATCATGCACTGATCACGTGGCTGATCATGCACTGATCACGTAACTGATCATGCACTGATCACGTGACTGATCATGCACTGATCACGTGGCTATCATGCACTGATCACTTGGCTGGACATACACTGATCACGTGCCTGGTCATGCACTGATCACGTGGCTGATCATGCACTGATCACGTGACTGATCATGCACTGATCACGTGACTGATCATGCACTGATCACGTGGCTATCATGCACTGCTCACGTGGCTGATCATGCCATGATCACGCAGCTACCATGTACTGGTCACATGACTGATCATGCACTGATCACGTGACTGATCATGCAGTGATCACGTGGCTATCATGCAGTACTCACGTGGCTGATCATGCAAAGATCATGTAGCTACCATGTACAGGTCACGTGAATGATCATACACCCATCAGGTGACTGATCATGCACTGATCACGTGGCTATCATGCACAGATCACGAGACTGATCATGCACTGTTCACGTCTATATCATGCACTGATCACATGACTGCCCGTGCACTGATCACGTGGAGGATCATACACTAATCACGTGACAGATCATGCACTGATCACGTGGCTGATCATGCACTGATCACGTGACTGATCATGCACTGATCACGTGACTGATCATGCACTGATCACGTGGCTATCATGCACTGATCACGTGGCTGATCATGCATGATCACGCAGCTACCATGCACTGATCACGTGACTGATCATGCACTGATCACGTGACTGATCATGCAGTGATCACGTGACTTAATGCGCTGATCATGTGACTGATCATGCACTGATCATGTTTGCTATCATGCACTGATCATGTGCCTCTGGAGGCAATAAACAAAGAGCTGAGTAGGCACGAATCATGCAGTCAGCAGGCAATAATCATGGAACTCAGGTGTGAGGAATCATGCTGCTCAGCTGGCAATGATCAAGCAGCTGAGCAGGCAGAAATCGTGCAGCTCAGCTGACAATTGTCAAGCAGATGAGCAGACAGTAATCACGCAGCTCATCAGGCACTGATCACGTGACTGATCATGCACTGATCACGTGGCTGATCATGCACTGATCACGTGATGATCATGCACTGATCACGTGGCTATCATGCACTGATCACGTGGCTGATCATGCACTGATCACGTGACTGATCATGCACTGATCACGTGTCTGATCATGCACTGATCACGTGGCTATCATGCACTGCTCACGTGGCTGATCATGCCATGATCACGCAGCTACCATGTACTGGTCACATGACTGATCATGCACTGATCACGTGACTGATCATGCAGTGATCACGTGGCTATCATGCACTACTCACGTGGCTGATCATGCAATGATCATGTAGCTACCATGTACAGGTCACGTGAATGATCATACACCCATCAGGTGACTGATCATGCACTGATCACGTGGCTATCATGCACTGATCACGAGACTGATCATGCACTGATCACGTCTATATCATGCACTGATCACATGACTGCCCATGCACTGATCACGTGGATGATCATACACTAATCATGTGACAGATCATGCACTGATCACGTGGCTGATCATGCACTGATACCGTGACTGAGCATGGACTGATCACATGACTATCATGTAGTGATCACGTGACTTAATGGCGCTGATCATGTGACTGATCATGCGCTGATCATGTTTGCTATCATACACTGATCATGTGCCTCTGGAGGCAATAAACAAAGAGCTGAGTAGGCACGAATCAAACAGTCAGCAGGCAATAATCATGGAACTCAGGTGTGAGGAATCATGCTGCTCAGCTGGCAATAATCAAGCAGCTGAGCAGGCAGGAATTACGCAGCACAGCTGGCAATTGTCAAGCAGATGACAGGCAGGAATCGTGCAGCTCAGCTGGCAATTGTCAAGCAGATG
This sequence comes from Bos javanicus, assembly GCF_032452875.1. Classification (NCBI taxonomy): domain Eukaryota; kingdom Metazoa; phylum Chordata; class Mammalia; order Artiodactyla; family Bovidae; genus Bos; species Bos javanicus. Next base: position 898,168 of record NW_026893605.1, on the reverse strand, counting down.
AGCAGACAGTAATCACGCAGCTCAGCAGGCCCAGATCACGTGACTGAGCATGCACTGTTCACGTGGCTGATCATACACTGATCACGTGATGATCATGCACTGATCACTTGGATATCATGCACTGATCACGTGGCTGATCATACACTGTTCACGTGTCTGACCATGCACTGATCACGTGGCTGATCATACACTGCTCACGTAACTGATCATGCACTGATCACGTGGCTATCATGCACTGATCACGTGGCTGAACATGCACTGTTCACGTGGCTGATCACACACCTGTCACGTGACATATCATGCACTGATCACGTGGCACTCATGCACTGATCACGTGGCTGATCATACTCTGCTCACGTAACTCATGCACACATCACGTGGCTATCATGCACTGCTCACGTGGCTCGTCATGGAATGATCACGTAGCAACCATATACTGGTCACGTGACTGATCATGCACAGATCACGTAAATGATCATGCACTGTTCACGTGACTGATCATGTACTGATCACGTGACTGATCATGCACTGATCACGTGGCTATCATGCTCTGCTCACGTGGCTGATCATGCAACGATCACGTAGCAACCATGTACTGGTCACGTGACTGATCATGCACTGATCACGTAATTGATCCTGCACTGATCACGTGGCTCATCATGCACTGATCACGTGGCTGATCACACATGTATCACGTGACTGATCATGCACTGATCACGTGGCTCTCATGCACTGATCACGTGGCTGTCATGCACTGATCACGTGGATATCATGCACTGATCACGTGGCTGATCACACACGTATCACATGACTGATCATGCACTGATCACGTGGCTATCATGCACTGATCACGTGGCTATCATGCACTGATCACGTGGCTGATCATGCAATGATCACGTAGCTACCATGTACTGGTCACGTGACTGATCATGCACTGATCACGTAACTGATCATGCACTGATCACGTGGCTGATCATGCACTGATCACGTGGCTGATCATGCACTGATCACGTGGCTATCATGCACTGATCACGTGGCTGATCATGCACTGATCACGTGACTGATCATGCACTGATCACGTGGCTGATCATGCACTGATCACGTGGCTGATCATGCACTGATCACGTGACTGATCATGCACTGATCACGTCTATATCATGCACTGATCACATGACTGCCCATGCACTGATCACGTGGATGATCATACACTAATCTTGTGACAGATCATGCACTGATCACGTGGCTGATCATGCACTGATACCGTGACTGTGCATGGACTGATCACATGACTATCATGTAGTGATCACGTGACTTAATGGCGCTGATCATGTGACTGATCATGCGCTGATCATGTTTGCTATCATACACTGATCATGTGCCTCTGGAGGCAATAAACAAAGAGCTGAGTAGGCACGAATCAAACAGTCAGCAGGCAATAATCATGGAACTCAGGTGTGAGGAATCATGCTGCTCAGCTGGCAATAATCAAGCAGCTGAGCATGCAGGAATCGTGCAGCTCAGCTGTCAATTGTCAAGCAGATGAGCAGACAGTAATCACGCAGCTCAGCAGGCCCAGATCACGTGACTGAGCATGCACTGATCACGTGGCTGATCATGCACTGATCACGTGGCTGATCACACATGATCACGTGACTGATCATGCACTGATCACGTGGCTATCATGCACTGATCACGTGGCTGATCATGCACTGATCACGTGGCTATCATGCACTGATCACGTGGCTGATCACACACTGATCACGTGACTGATCATGCACTGATCACGTGGCTATCATGCACTGATCACGTGGCTATCATGCACTGATCACGTGGCTGATCATGCACTGATCACGTGGCTACCATGTACTGATCACGTGACTGATCATGCACTGATCACGTAATTGATCATGCACTGATCACGTGGCTGATCATGCACTGATCACGTGGCTGATCATGCACTGATCACGTAACTGATCATGCACTGATCACGTGACTGATCATGCACTGATCACGTGGCTATCATGCACTGATCACGTGGCTGATCATGCACTGATCACGTGCCTGATCATGCACTGATCACGTGGCTGATCATGCACTGATCACGTGACTGATCATGCACTGATCACGTGACTGATCATGCACTGATCACGTGGCTATCATGCACTGATCACGTGGCTGATCATGCATGATCACGCAGCTACCATGTACTGGTCACGTGACTGATCATGCACTGATCACGTGACTGATCATGCACTGATCACGTGGCTATCATGCACTACTCACGTGGCTGATCATGCAATGATCATGTAGCTACCATGTACTGGTCACGTGACTGATCATGCACTGATCACGTGACTGATCATGCACTGATCACGTGGCTATCATGCACTGATCACGTGGCTGATCATGCACTGATCACGTCTATATCATGCACTGATCACATGACTGATCATGCACTGATCACGTGGATGATCATACACTGATCACGTGACTGATCATGCACTGATCACGTGGCTGATCATGCACTGATCACGTGACTGATCATGCACTGATCACGTGACTGATCATGCACTGATCACGTGGCTATCATGCACTGATCACGTGGCTGATCATGCATGATCACGTGGCTACCATGCACTGATCACGTGACTGATCATGCACTGATCACGTGACTGATCATGCAGTGATCACGTGACTTAATGGCGCTGATCATGTGACTGATCATGCGCTGATCATGTTTGCTATCATACACTGATCATGTGCCTCTGGAGGCAATAAACAAAGAGCTGAGTAGGCACGAATCAAACAGTCAGCAGGCAATAATCATGGAATCATGTGTGAGGAATCATGCTGCTCAGCTGGCAATAATCAAGCAGCTGAGCAGGCAGGAATCGTGCAGCTCAGCTGGCAATTGTCAAGCAGATGAGCAGACAGTAATCACGCAGCTCAGCAGGCCCAGATCACGTGACTGAGCATGCACTGTTCACGTGGCTGATCATACACTGATCACGTGATGATCATGCACTGATCACGTGGATATCATGCACTGATCACGTGGCTGATCATGCACTGATCACGTGGCTATCATGCACTGATCACGTGGCTGATCATGCACTGATCACGTAGCAACCATGCACTGATCACGTGACTGATCATGCACTGATCACGTAACTGATCATGCACTGATCACGTGGCTGATCATGCACTGATCACGTGGCTGATCACACATGATCACGTGACTGATCATGCACTGATCACGTGGCTATCATGCACTGATCACGTGGCTGTCATGCACTGATCACGTGGATATCATGCACTGATCACGTGGCTGATCATGCACTATCACGTGACTGATCATGCACTGATCACGTGGCTGATCATGCACTGATCACGTGGCTATCATGCACTGATCACGTGGCTTATCACGCAATGATCACGTAGCTACCATGTACTGGTCACGTGACTGATCATGCACTGATCACGTAATTGATCATGCACTGATCACGTGGCTGATCATGCACTGATCACGTGGCTGATCATGCACTGATCACGTAACTGATCATGCACTGATCACGTGACTGATCATGCACTGATCACGTGGCTATCATGCACTGATCACGTGGCTGATCATGCACTGATCACGTGACTGATCATGCACTGATCACGTGGCTGATCATGCACTGATCACGTGGCTGATCATGCACTGATCACGTGGCTGATCATGCATGATCACGCAGCTACCATGTACTGGTCACGTGACTGATCATGCACTGATCACGTGACTGATCATGCACTGATCACGTGGCTGATCATGCACTGATCACGTGGCTGATCATGCACTGATCACGTGGCTGATCATGCACTGATCACTGATCATGCACTGACTGATCATGCACTGATCACGTGGCTGATCATGCACTGATCACGTGGCTGATCATGCACTGATCACGTGACTGATCATGCACTGATCACGTGGCTGATCATGCACTGATCACGTGGCTATCATGCACTCACGTGGCTGATCATGCCATGATCACGCAGCTACCATGTACTGGTCACATGACTGATCATGCACTGATCACGTGACTGATCATGCACTGATCACGTGGCTATCATGCACTACTCACGTGGCTGATCATGCAATGATCATGTAGCTACCATGTACAGGTCACGTGAATGATCATACACCCATCAGGTGACTGATCATGCACTGATCACGTGGCTATCATGCACTGATCACGAGACTGATCATGCACTGTTCACGTCTATATCATGCACTGATCACATGACTGCCCATGCACTGATCACGTGGATGATCATACACTAATCTTGTGACAGATCATGCACTGATCACGTGGCTGATCATGCACTGATACCGTGACTGAGCATGGACTGATCACATGACTATCATGTAGTGATCACGTGACTTAATGGCGCTGATCATGTGACTGATCATGCGCTGATCATGTTTGCTATCATACACTGATCATGTGCCTCTGGAGGCAATAAACAAAGAGCTGAGTAGGCACGAATCAAACAGTCAGCAGGCAATAATCATGGAACTCAGGTGTGAGGAATCATGCTGCTCAGCTGGCAATAATCAAGCAGCTGAGCAGGCAGGAATCGTGCAGCTCAGCTGGCAATTGTCAAGCAGATGAGCAGACAGTAATCACGCAGCTCAGCAGGCCCAGATCACGTGACTGAGCATGCACTGTTCACGTGGCTGATCATGCACTGATCACGTGGCTGATCATGCACTGATCACGTGGCTATCATGCACTGATCACGTGGCTGATCATGCACTGATCACGTGGCTACCATGTACTGATCACGTGACTGATCATGCACTGATCACGTAACTGATCATGCACTGATCACGTGGCTGATCATGCACTGATCACGTGGCTGATCATGCACTGATCACGTAACTGATCATGCACTGATCACGTGACTGATCATGCACTGATCACGTGGCTATCATGCACTGATCACGTGGCTGATCATACACTGATCACGTGCCTGATCATGCACTGATCACGTGGCTGATCATGCACTGATCACGTGACTGATCATGCACTGATCACGTGACTGATCATGCACTGATCACGTGGCTATCATGCACTGCTCACGTGGCTGATCATGCCATGATCACGCAACTACCATGTACTGGTCACATGACTGATCATGCACTGATCACGTGACTGATCATGCACTGATCACGTGGCTATCATGCACTACTCACGTGGCTGATCATGCAATGATCATGTAGCTACCATGTACAGGTCACGTGAATGATCATGCACCCATCACGTGACTGATCATGCACTGATCACGTGGCTATCATGCACTGATCACGTGACTGATCATGCACTGATCACGTCTATATCATGCACTGATCACATGACTGCCCATGCACTGATCACGTGGATGATCATACACTAATCATGTGACAGATCATGCACTGATCACGTGGCTGATCATGCACTGATACGTGACTGAGCATGGACTGATCACATGACTATCATGTAGTGATCACGTGACTTAATGGCGCTGATCATGTGACTGATCATGCGCTGATCATGTTTGCTATCATGCACTGATCATGTGCCTCTGGAGGCAATAAACAAAGAGCTGAGTAGGCACGAATCAAACAGTCAGCAGGCAATAATCATGGAACACAGGTGTGAGGAATCATGCTGCTCAGCTGGCAATAATCAAGCAGCTGAGCAGGCAGGAATCGTGCAGCTCAGCTGGCAATTGTCAAGCAGATGAGCAGACAGTGATCACGCAGCTCAGCAGGCACTGATCACGTGACTGAGCATGCACTGATCACGTGGCTGATCATGCACTGATCACGTGGTGATCATGCACTGATCACGTGGCTATCATGCACTGATCACGTGGCTGATCATGCACTGATCACGTGACTGATCATGCACTGATCACGTGTCTGATCATGCACTGATCACGTGGCTATCATGCACTGCTCACGTGGCTGATCATGCCATGATCACGCAGCTACCATGTACTGGTCACATGACTGATCATGCACTGATCACGTGACTGATCATGCACTGATCACGTGGCTATCATGCACTACTCACGTGGCTGATCATGCAATGATCATGTAGCTACCATGTACAGGTCACGTGAATGATCATACACCCATCAGGTGACTGATCATGCACTGATCACGTGGCTATCATGCACTGATCACGAGACTGATCATGCACTGATCACGTCTATATCATGCACTGATCACATGACTGCCCATGCACTGATCACGTGGATGATCATACACTAATCTTGTGACAGATCATGCACTGATCACGTGGCTGATCATGCACTGATACCGTGACTGAGCATGGACTGATCACATGACTATCATGTAGTGATCACGTGACTTAATGGCGCTGATCATGTGACTGATCATGCGCTGATCATGTTTGCTATCATACACTGATCATGTGCCTCTGGAGGCAATAAACAAAGAGCTGAGTAGGCACGAATCAAACAGTCAGCAGGCAATAATCATGGAACTCAGGTGTGAGGAATCATGCTGCTCAGCTGGCAATAATCAAGCAGCTGAGCAGGCAGGAATTACGCAGCACAGCTGGCAATTGTCAAGCAGATGACAGGCAGGAATCGTGCAGCTCAGCTGGCAATTGTCAAGCAGATGAGCAGACAGTAATCACGCAGCTCAGCAGGCCCAGATCACGTGACTGAGCATGCACTGTTCACGTGGCTGATCATACACTGATCACGTGATGATCATGCACTGATCACTTGGATATCATGCACTGATCACGTGGCTGATCATACACTGTTCACGTGTCTGACCATGCACTGATCACGTGGCTGATCATACACTGCTCACGTAACTGATCATGCACTGATCACGTGGCTATCATGCACTGATCACGTGGCTGAACATGCACTGTTCACGTGGCTGATCACGCACCTGTCACGTGACATATCATGCACTGATCACGTGGCACTCATGCACTGATCACGTGGCTGATCATACTCTGCTCACGTAACTCATGCACACATCACGTGGCTATCATGCACTGCTCACGTGGCTCATCATGGATTGATCACGTAGCAACCATATACTGGTCACGTGACTGATCATGCAAAGATCACGTAAATGATCATGCACTGTTCACGTGACTGATCATGCACTGATCACGTGACTGATCATGCACTGATCACGTGGCTATCATGCTCTGCTCACGTGGCTGATCATGCAACGATCACGTAGCAACCATGTACTGGTCACGTGACTGATCATGCACTGATCACGTAATTGATCCTGCACTGATCACGTGGCTCATCATGCACTGATCACGTGGCTGATCACACATGTATCACGTGACTGATCATGCACTGATCACGTGGCTCTCATGCACTGATCACGTGGCTGTCATGCACTGATCACGTGGATATCATGCACTGATCACGTGGCTGATCACGCACGTATCACATGACTGATCATGCACTGATCACGTGGCTATCATGCACTGATCACGTGGCTATCATGCACTGATCACGTGGCTGATCATGCAATGATCACGTAGCTACCATGTACTGGTCACGTGACTGATCATGCACTGATCACGTAATTGATCATGCACTGATCATGTGGCTGATCATGCACTGATCACGTGGCTGATCATACACTGATCACATAACTGATCATGCACTGATCACGTGACTGATCATGCACTGATCACGTGGCTATCATGCACTGATCACGTGGCTGACATACACTGATCACGTGCCTGGTCATGCACTGATCACGTGGCTGATCATGCACTGATCACGTGACTGATCATGCACTGATCTCGTGACTGATCATGCACTGATCACGTGGCTATCATGCACTGCTCACGTGGCTGATCATGCCATGATCACGCAGCTACCATGTACTGGTCACATGACTGATCATGCACTGATCACGTGACTGATCATGCAGTGATCACGTGGCTATCATGAACTACTCACGTGGCTGATCATGCAATGATCATGTAGCTACCATGTACAGGTCACGTGAATGATCATACACCCATCAGGTGACTGATCATGCACTGATCACGTGGCTATCATGCACTGATCACGAGACTGATCATACACTGTTCACGTCTATATCATGCACTGATCACATGACTGCCCATGCACTGATCACGTGGATGATCATACACTAATCTTGTGACAGATCATGCACTGATCACGTGGCTGATCATGCACTGATACCGTGACTGAGCATGGACTGATCACATGACTATCATGTAGTGATCACGTGACTTAATGGCGCTGATCATGTGACTGATCATGCGCTGATCATGTTTGCTATCATACACTGATCATGTGCCTCTGGAGGCAATAAACAAAGAGCTGAGTAGGCACGAATCAAACAGTCAGCAGGCAATAATCATGGAACTCAGGTGTGAGGAATCATGCTGCTCAGCTGGCAATAATCAAGCAGCTGAGCAGGCAGGAATTACGCAGCACAGCTGGCAATTGTCAAGCAGATGACAGGCAGGAATCGTGCAGCTCAGCTGGCAATTGTCAAGCAGATGAGCAGACAGTAATCACGCAGCTCAGCAGGCCCAGATCACGTGACTGAGCATGCACTGTTCACGTGGCTGATCATACACTGATCACGTGATGATCATGCACTGATCACTTGGATATCATGCACTGATCACGTGGCTGATCATACACTGTTCGCGTGTCTGACCATGCACTGATCACGTGGCTGATCATACACTGCTCACGTAACTGATCATGCACTGATCACGTGGCTATCATGCACTGATCACGTGGCTGAACATGCACTGTTCACGTGGCTGATCACACACCTGTCACGTGACATATCATGCACTGATCACGTGGCACTCATGCACTGATCACGTGGCTGATCATACTCTGCTCACGTAACTCATGCACACATCACGTGGCTATCATGCACTGCTCACGTGGCTCATCATGGAATGATCACGTAGCAACCATATACTGGTCACGTGACTGATCATGCAAAGATCACGTAAATGATCATGCACTGTTCACGTGACTGATCATGTACTGATCACGTGACTGATCATGCACTGATCACGTGGCTATCATGCTCTGCTCACGTGGCTGATCATGCAACGATCACGTAGCAACCATGTACTGGTCACGTGACTGATCATGCACTGATCACGTAATTGATCCTGCACTGATCACGTGGCTCATCATGCACTGATCACGTGGCTGATCACACATGTATCACGTGACTGATCATGCACTGATCACGTGGCTCTCATGCACTGATCACGTGGCTGTCATGCACTGATCACGTGGATATCATGCACTGATCACGTGGCTGATCACACACGTATCACATGACTGATCATGCACTGATCACGTGGCTATCATGCACTGATCACGTGGCTATCATGCACTGATCACGTGGCTGATCATGCAATGATCACGTAGCTACCATGTACTGGTCACGTGACTGATCATGCACTGATCACGTAATTGATCATGCACTGATCATGTGGCTGATCATGCACTGATCACGTGGCTGATCATACACTGATCACATAACTGATCATGCACTGATCACGTGACTGATCATGCACTGATCACGTGGCTATCATGCACTGATCACTTGGCTGACATACACTGATCACGTGCCTGATCATGCACTGATCACGTGGCTGATCATGCACTGATCACGTGACTGATCATGCACTGATCACGTGACTGATCATGCACTGATCACGTGGCTATCATGCACTGCTCACGTGGCTGATCATGCCATGATCACGCAGCTACCATGTACTGGTCACATGACTGATCATGCACTGATCACGTGACTGATCATGCAGTGATCACGTGGCTATCATGAACTACTCACGTGGCTGATCATGCAATGATCATGTAGCTACCATGTACAGGTCACGTGAATGATCATACACCCATCAGGTGACTGATCATGCACTGATCACGTGGCTATCATGCACTGATCACGAGACTGATCATGCACTGATCACGTCTATATCATGCACTGATCACATGACTGCCCATGCACTGATCACGTGGATGATCATACACTAATCTTGTGACAGATCATGCACTGATCACGTGGCTGATCATGCACTGATACCGTGACTGAGCATGGACTGATCACATGACTATCATGTAGTGATCACGTGACTTAATGGCGCTGATCATGTGACTGATCATGCGCTGATCATGTTTGCTATCATACACTGATCATGTGCCTCTGGAGGCAATAAACAAAGAGCTGAGTAGGCACGAATCAAACAGTCAGCAGGCAATAATCATGGAACTCAGGTGTGAGGAATCATGCTGCTCAGCTGGCAATAATCAAGCAGCTGAGCAGGCAGGAATTACGCAGCACAGCTGGCAATTGTCAAGCAGATGACAGGCAGGAATCGTGCAGCTCAGCTGGCAATTGTCAAGCAGATGAGCAGACAGTAATCACGCAGCTCAGCAGGCCCAGATCACGTGACTGAGCATGCACTGTTCACGTGGCTGATCATACACTGATCACGTGATGATCATGCACTGATCACTTGGATATCATGCACTGATCACGTGGCTGATCATGCACTGATCACGTGGCTGATCATGCACTGATCACGTGGCTGATCATGCACTGATCACGTAGCTATCATGCACTGATCACGTGACTGATCATGCACTGATCACGTGGCTGATCATGCACTGATCACGTGGCTGATCATGCACTGATCACGTGGCTGATCACACATGATCACGTGACTGATCATGCACTGATCACGTGGCTATCATGCACTGATCACGTGGCTGATCATGCACTGATCACGTGGATATCATGCACTGATCACGTGGCTGATCACACACGATCACGTGACTGATCATGCACTGATCACGTGGCTGATCATGCACTGATCACGTGGCTATCATGCACTGATCACGTGGCTGATCATGCACTGATCACGTAGCTACCATGTACTGGTCACGTGACTGATCATGCACTGATCACGTAATTGATCATGCACTGATCACGTGGCTGATCATGCACTGATCACGTGGCTGATCATGCACTGATCACGTGACTGATCATGCACTGATCACGTGACTGATCATGCACTGATCACGTGGCTATCATGCACTGATCACGTGGCTGATCATGCACTGATCACGTGCCTGATCATGCACTGATCACGTGGCTGATCATGCACTGATCACGTGACTGATCATGCACTGATCACGTGTCTGATCATGCACTGATCACGTGGCTATCATGCACTGCTCACGTGGCTGATCATGCCATGATCACGCAGCTACCATGTACTGGTCACATGACTGATCATGCACTGATCACGTGACTGATCATGCAGTGATCACGTGGCTATCATGCACTACTCACGTGGCTGATCATGCAATGATCATGTAGCTACCATGTACAGGTCACGTGAATGATCATACACCCATCAGGTGACTGATCATGCACTGATCACGTGGCTATCATGCACTGATCACGAGACTGATCATGCACTGATCACGTCTATATCATGCACTGATCACATGACTGCCCATGCACTGATCACGTGGATGATCATACACTAATCATGTGACAGATCATGCACTGATCACGTGGCTGATCATGCACTGATACCGTGACTGAGCATGGACTGATCACATGACTATCATGTAGTGATCACGTGACTTAATGGCGCTGATCATGTGACTGATCATGCGCTGATCATGTTTGCTATCATACACTGATCATGTGCCTCTGGAGGCAATAAACAAAGAGCTGAGTAGGCACGAATCAAACAGTCAGCAGGCAATAATCATGGAACTCAGCTGTGAGGAATCATGCTGCTCAGCTGGCAATAATCAAGCAGCTGAGCAGGCAGGAATTACGCAGCACAGCTGGCAATTGTCAAGCAGATGACAGGCAGGAATCGTGCAGCTCAGCTGGCAATTGTCAAGCAGATGAGCAGACAGTAATCACGCAGCTCAGCAGGCCCAGATCACGTGACTGAGCATGCACTGTTCACGTGGCTGATCATACACTGATCACGTGATGATCATGCACTGATCACTTGGATATCATGCACTGATCACGTGGCTGATCATACACTGTTCACGTGTCTGACCATGCACTGATCACGTGGCTGATCATACACTGCTCACGTAACTGATCATGCACTGATCACGTGGCATCATGCACTGATCACGTGGCACTCATGCACTGATCACGTGGCTGATCATACTCTGCTCACGTAACTCATGCACACATCACGTGGCTATCATGCACTGCTCACGTGGCTCGTCATGGAATGATCACGTAGCAACCATATACTGGTCACGTGACTGATCATGCAAAGATCACGTAAATGATCATGCACTGTTCACGTGACTGATCATGTACTGATCACGTGACTGATCATGCACTGATCACGTGGCTATCATGCTCTGCTCACGTGGCTGATCATGCAACGATCACGTAGCAACCATGTACTGGTCACGTGACTGATCATGCACTGATCACGTAATTGATCCTGCACTGATCACGTGGCTCATCATGCACTGATCACGTGGCTGATCACACATGTATCACGTGGCTGATCATGCACTGATCACGTGGCTCTCATGCACTGATCACGTGGCTGCCATGCACTGATCACGTGGATATCATGCACTGATCACGTGGCTGATCACACACGTATCACATGACTGATCATGCACTGATCACGTGGCTATCATGCACTGATCACGTGGCTATCATGCACTGATCACGTGGCTGATCATGCAATGATCACGTAGCTACCATGTACTGGTCACGTGACTGATCATGCACTGATCACGTAATTGATCATGCACTGATCATGTGGCTGATCATGCACTGATCACGTGGCTGATCATACACTGATCACATAACTGATCATGCACTGATCACGTGACTGATCATGCACTGATCACGTGGCTATCATGCACTGATCACTTGGCTGACATACACTGATCACGTGCCTGGTCATGCACTGATCACGTGGCTGATCATGCACTGATCACGTGACTGATCATGCACTGATCACGTGTCTGATCATGCACTGATCACGTGGCTATCATGCACTGCTCACGTGGCTGATCATGCCATGATCACGCAGCTACCATGTACTGGTCACATGACTGATCATGCACTGATCACGTGACTGATCATGCAGTGATCACGTGGCTATCATGAACTACTCACGTGGCTGATCATGCAATGATCATGTAGCTACCATGTACAGGTCACGTGAATGATCATACACCCATCAGGTGACTGATCATGCACTGATCACGTGGCTATCATGCACTGATCACGAGACTGATCATGCACTGTTCACGTCTATATCATGCACTGATCACATGACTGCCCATGCACTGATCACGTGGATGATCATACACTAATCTTGTGACAGATCATGCACTGATCACGTGGCTGATCATGCACTGATACCGTGACTGAGCATGGACTGATCACATGACTATCATGTAGTGATCACGTGACTTAATGGCGCTGATCATGTGACTGATCATGCGCTGATCATGTTTGCTATCATACACTGATCATGTGCCTCTGGAGGCAATAAACAAAGAGCTGAGTAGGCACGAATCAAACAGTCAGCAGGCAATAATCATGGAACTCAGGTGTGAGGAATCATGCTGCTCAGCTGGCAATAATCAAGCAGCTGAGCAGGCAGGAATTACGCAGCACAGCTGGCAATTGTCAAGCAGATGACAGGCAGGAATCGTGCAGCTCAGCTGGCAATTGTCAAGCAGATGAGCAGACAGTAATCACGCAGCTCAGCAGGCCCAGATCACGTGACTGAGCATGCACTGTTCACGTGGCTGATCATACACTGATCACGTGATGATCATGCACTGATCACTTGGATATCATGCACTGATCACGTGGCTGATCATACACTGTTCACGTGTCTGACCATGCACTGATCACGTGGCTGATCATACACTGCTCACGTAACTGATCATGCACTGATCACGTGGCTATCATGCACTGATCACGTGGCTGAACATGCACTGTTCACGTGGCTGATCACACACCTGTCACGTGACATATCATGCACTGATCACGTGGCACTCATGCACTGATCACGTGGCTGATCATACTCTGCTCACGTAACTCATGCACACATCACGTGGCTATCATGCACTGCTCACGTGGCTCGTCATGGAATGATCACGTAGCAACCATATACTGGTCACGTGACTGATCATGCACTGATCACGTAAATGATCATGCACTGATCACGTGACTGATCATGCACTGATCACGTGACTGATCATGCACTGATCACGTGGCTATCATGCACTGCTCACGTGGCTGATCATGCAACGATCACGTAGCAACCATGTACTGGTCACGTGACTGATCATGCACTGATCACGTAATTGATCATGCACTGATCACGTGGCTCATCATGCACTGATCACGTGGCTGATCACACATGTATCACGTGACTGATCATGCACTGATCACGTGGCTCTCATGCACTGATCACGTGGCTGATCATGCACTGATCACGTGGCTATCATGCACTGATCACGTGACTGATCATGCACTGATCACGTCTATATCATGCACTGATCACATGACTGCCCATGCACTGATCACGTGGATGATCATACACTAATCATGTGACAGATCATGCACTGATCACGTGGCTGATCATGCACTGATACCGTGACTGAGCATGGACTGATCACATGACTATCATGTAGTGATCACGTGACTTAATGGCGCTGATCATGTGACTGATCATGCACTGATCATGTTTGCTATCATACACTGATCATGTGCCTCTGGAGGCAATAAACAAAGAGCTGAGTAGGCACGAATCAAACAGTCAGCAGGCAATAATCATGGAACTCAGGTGTGAGGAATCATGCTGCTCAGCTGGCAATAATCAAGCAGCTGAGCAGGCAGGAATCGTGCAGCTCAGCTGGCAATTGTCAAGCAGATGAGCAGACAGTAATCACGCAGCTCAGCAGGCCCAGATCACGTGACTGAGCATGCACTGTTCACGTGGCTGATCATACACTGATCACGTGATGATCATGCACTGATCACTTGGATATCATGCACTGATCACGTGGCTGATCATACACTGTTCACGTGTCTGACCATGCACTGATCACGTGGCTGATCATACACTGCTCACGTAACTGATCATGCACTGATCACGTGGCTATCATGCACTGATCACGTGGCTGAACATGCACTGTTCACGTGGCTGATCACACACCTGTCACGTGACATATCATGCACTGATCACGTGGCACTCATGCACTGATCACGTGGCTGATCATACTCTGCTCACGTAACTCATGCACACATCACGTGGCTATCATGCACTTCTCACGTGGCTCGTCATGGAATGATCTCGTAGCTACCATATACTGGTCACGTGACTGATCATGCACTGATCACGTAAATGATCATGCACTGATCACGTGACTGATCATGCACTGATCACGTGGCTATCATGCTCTGCTCACGTGGCTGATCATGCAACGATCACGTAGCAAACATGTACTGGTCACGTGACTGATCATGCACTGATCACGTAATTGATCATGCACTGATCACGTTGCTCATCATGCACTGATCACGTGGCTGATCACACATGTATCACGTGACTGATCATGCACTGATCACGTGGCTCTCATGCACTGATCACGTGGCTATCATGCACTGATCACGTGGATGATCATGCACTGATCACGTGGCTGATCACACACGTATCACATGACTGATCATGCACTGATCACGTGGCTATCATGCACTGATCACGTGGCTATCATGCACTGATCACGTGGCTGATCATGCAATGATCACGTAGCTACCATGTACTGGTCACGTGACTGATCATGCACTGATCACGTAATTGATCATGCACTGATCACGTGGCTGATCATGCACTGATCACGTGGCTGATCATGCACTGATCACGTGACTGATCATGCACTGATCACGTGGCTATCATGCACTGATCACGTGGCTGATCATGCACTGATCACGTGCCTGATCATGCACTGATCACGTGGCTGATCATGCACTGATCACGTGACTGATCATGCACTGATCACGTGACTGATCATGCACTGATCACGTGGCTATCATGCACTGATCACGTGGCTGATCATGCATGATCACGCAGCTACCATGTACTGGTCACATGACTGATCATGCACTGATCACGTGACTGATCATGCACTGATCACGTGGCTATCATGCACTGATCACGTGGCTGATCATGCAATGATCATGTAGCTACCATGTACTGGTCACGTGAATGATCATGCACTGATCACGTGACTGATCATGCACTGATCACGTGGCTATCATGCACTGATCACGTGACTGATCATGCACTGATCACGTCTATATCATGCACTGATCACATGACTGCCCATGCACTGATCACGTGGATGATCATACACTGATCACGTGACTGATCATGCACTGATCACGTGGCTGATCATGCACTGATCACGTGACTGATCATGCACTGATCACGTGACTGATCATGCACTGATCACGTGGCTATCATGCACTGATCACGTGGCTGATCATGCCATGATCACGCAGCTACCATGTACTGGTCACATGACTGATCATGCACTGATCACGTGACTGATCATGCACTGATCACGTGGCTATCATGCACTACTCACGTGGCTGATCATGCAATGATCATGTAGCTACCATGTACAGGTCACGTGAATGATCATACACCCATCAGGTGACTGATCATGCACTGATCACGTGGCTATCATGCACTGATCACGAGACTGATCATGCACTGATCACGTCTATATCATGCACTGATCACATGACTGCCCATGCACTGATCACGTGGATGATCATACACTGATCACGTGACAGATCATGCACTGATCACGTGGCTGATCATGCACTGATACCGTGACTGAGCATGGACTGATCACATGACTATCATGTAGTGATCACGTGACTTAATGGCGCTGATCATGTGACTGATCATGCGCTGATCATGTTTGCTATCATACACTGATCATGTGCCTCTGGAGGCAATAAACAAAGAGCTGAGTAGGCACGAATCAAACAGTCAGCAGGCAATAATCATGGAACACAGGTGTGAGGAATCATGCTGCTCAGCTGGCAATAATCAAGCAGCTGAGCAGGCAGGAATCGTGCAGCTCAGCTGGCAATTGTCAAGCAGATGAGCAGACAGTAATCACGCAGCTCAGCAGGCCCAGATCACGTGACTGAGCATGCACTGTTCACGTGGCTGATCATACACTGATCACGTGACTGATCATGCACTGATCACGTGGCTATCATGCACTGATCACGTGGCTGATCATGCACTGATCACGTGGCTACCATGCACTGATCACGTGACTGATCATGCACTGATCACGTAACTGATCATGCACTGATCACGTGGCTGATCATGCACTGATCACGTGGCTGATCATGCACTGATCACGTGACTGATCATGCACTGATCACGTGACTGATCATGCACTGATCACGTGGCTATCATGCACTGATCACGTGGCTGATCATGCACTGATCACGGCTGATCATGCACTGATCACGTGGCTGATCATGCACTGATCACGTGACTGATCATGCACTGATCACGTGGCTATCATGCACTGATCACGTGGCTGATCATGCACTGATCACGTGCTGATCATGCACTGATCACGTGGCTGATCATGCACTGATCACGTGGCTGATCATGCACTGATCACGTGACTGATCATGCACTGATCACGTGTCTGATCATGCACTGATCACGTGGCTATCATGCACTGCTCACGTGGCTGATCATGCCATGATCACGCAGCTACCATGTACTGGTCACATGACTGATCATGCACTGATCACGTGACTGATCATGCACTGATCACGTGGCTATCATGCACTACTCACGTGGCTGATCATGCAATGATCATGTAGCTACCATGTACAGGTCACGTGAATGATCATACACCCATCAGGTGACTGATCATGCACTGATCACGTGGCTATCATGCACTGATCACGAGACTGATCATGCACTGATCACGTCTATATCATGCACTGATCACATGACTGCCCATGCACTGATCACGTGGATGATCATACACTAATCACGTGACAGATCATGCACTGATCACGTGGCTGATCATGCACTGATACCGTGACTGAGCATGGACTGATCACATGACTATCATGTAGTGATCACGTGACTTAATGGCGCTGATCATGTGACTGATCATGCGCTGATCATGTTTGCTATCATACACTGATCATGTGCCTCTGGAGGCAATAAACAAAGAGCTGAGTAGGCACGAATCAAACAGTCAGCAGGCAATAATCATGGAACACAGGTGTGAGGAATCATGCTGCTCAGCTGGCAATAATCAAGCAGCTGAGCAGGCAGGAATCGTGCAGCTCAGCTGGCAATTGTCAAGCAGATGAGCAGACAGTAATCACGCAGCTCAGCAGGCCCTGATCACGTGACTGAGCATGCACTGTTCACGTGGCTGATCATACACTGATCACGTGATGATCATGCACTGATCACGTGGCTATCATGCACTGATCACGTGGCTGATCATGCACTGATCACGTGGCTATCATGCACTGATCACGTGACTGATCATGCACTGATCACGTAACTGATCATGCACTGATCACGTGGCTGATCATGCACTGATCACGTGGCTGATCATGCACTGATCACGTGACTGATCATGCACTGATCACGTGACTGATCATGCACTGATCACGTGGCTATCATGCACTGATCACGTGGCTGATCATGCACTGATCACGTGACTGATCATGCACTGATCACGTGGCTGATCATGCACTGATCACGTGACTGATCATGCACTGATCACGTGGCTATCATGCACTGATCACGTGGCTGATCATGCACTGATCACGTGACTGATCATGCACTGATCACGTGGCTGATCATGCACTGATCACGTGGCTGATCATGCACTGATCACGTGACTGATCATGCACTGATCACGTGACTGATCATGCACTGATCACGTGGCTATCATGCACTGATCACGTGGCTGATCATGCATGATCACGCAGCTACCATGTACTGATCACGTGACTGATCATGCACTGATCACGTGACTGATCATGCACTGATCACGTGGCTATCATGCACTGATCACGTGGCTGATCATGCACTGATCACGTAGCTATCATGCACTGATCACGTGACTGATCATGCACTGATCACGTGACTGATCATGCACTGATCACGTGGCTATCATGCACTGATCACGTGACTGATCATGCACTGATCACGTCTATATCATGCACTGATCACATGACTGATCATGCACTGATCACGTGGCTGATCATGCACTGATCACGTGACTGATCATGCACTGATCACGTGGATCATGCACTGATCACGTGACTGATCATGCACTGATCACGTCTATATCATGCACTGATCACGTGACTGATCATGCACTGATCACGTGGCTGATCATGCACTGATCACGTGACTGATCATGCACTGATCACGTGGCTGATCATGCACTGATCACGTGACTGATCATGCACTGATCACGTGGCTATCATGCACTGATCACGTGGCTGATCATGCACTGATCACGTGGCTGATCATGCACTGATCACGTGGCTGATCATGCACTGATCACGTGACTGATCATGCACTGATCACGTGACTGATCATGCACTGATCACGTGGCTATCATGCACTGATCACGTGGCTGATCATGCATGATCACGCAGCTATCATGCACTGATCACGTGACTGATCATGCACTGATCACGTGACTGATCATGCACTGATCACGTGGCTATCATGCACTGATCACGTGGCTGATCATGCACTGATCACGTAGCTACCATGTACTGGTCACGTGACTGATCATGCACTGATCACGTGACTGATCATGCACTGATCACGTGGCTATCATGCACTGATCACGTGACTGATCATGCACTGATCACGTCTATATCATGCACTGATCACGTGACTGATCATGCACTGATCACGTGCTGATCATGCACTGATCACGTGACTGATCATGCACTGATCACGTGGCTGATCATGCACTGATCACGTGACTGATCATGCACTGATCACGTGTCTGATCATGCACTGATCACGTGGCTATCATGCACTGCTCACGTGGCTGATCATGCCATGATCACGCAGCTACCATGTACTGGTCACATGACTGATCATGCACTGATCACGTGACTGATCATGCAGTGATCACGTGGCTATCATGCACTACTCACGTGGCTGATCATGCAATGATCATGTAGCTACCATGTACAGGTCACGTGAATGATCATACACCCATCAGGTGACTGATCATGCACTGATCACGTGGCTATCATGCACTGATCACGAGACTGATCATGCACTGATCACGTCTATATCATGCACTGATCACATGACTGCCCATGCACTGATCACGTGGATGATCATACACTAATCTTGTGACAGATCATGCACTGATCACGTGGCTGATCATGCACTGATACCGTGACTGAGCATGGACTGATCACATGACTATCATGTAGTGATCACGTGACTTAATGGCGCTGATCATGTGACTGATCATGCGCTGATCATGTTTGCTATCATACACTGATCATGTGCCTCTGGAGGCAATAAACAAAGAGCTGAGTAGGCACGAATCAAACAGTCAGCAGGCAATAATCATGGAACTCAGGTGTGAGGAATCATGCTGCTCAGCTGGCAATAATCAAGCAGCTGAGCAGGCAGGAATCGTGCAGCTCAGCTGGCAATTGTCAAGCAGATGAGCAGACAGTAATCACGCAGCTCAGCAGGCCCAGATCACGTGACTGAGCATGCACTGTTCACGTGGCTGATCATACACTGATCACGTGATGATCATGCACTGATCACGTGGCTATCATGCACTGATCACGTGGCTGATCATGCACTGATCACGTGCTACCATGCACTGATCACGTGGCTGATCATGCACTGATCACGTAACTGATCATGCACTGATCACGTGGCTGATCATGCACTGATCACGTGGCTGATCATGCACTGATCACGTGGCTGATCATGCACTGATCACGTGACTGATCATGCACTGATCACGTGGCTATCATGCACTGATCACGTGGCTGATCATGCACTGATCACGTGACTGATCATGCACTGATCACGTGGCTGATCATGCACTGATCACGTGACTGATCATGCACTGATCACGTGGCTATCATGCACTGATCACGTGGCTGATCATGCACTGATCACGTGACTGATCATGCACTGATCACGTGGCTGATCATGCACTGATCACGTGGCTGATCATGCACTGATCACGTGACTGATCATGCACTGATCACGTGACTGATCATGCACTGATCACGTGGCTATCATGCACTGATCACGTGGCTGATCATGCATGATCACGTAGCTACCATGCACTGATCACGTGACTGATCATGCACTGATCACGTGACTGATCATGCACTGATCACGTGGCTATCATGCACTGATCACGTGGCTGATCATGCACTGATCACGTGGCTATCATGCACTGATCACGTGACTGATCATGCACTGATCACGTGACTGATCATGCACTGATCACGTGGCTATCATGCACTGATCACGTGACTGATCATGCACTGATCACGTCTATATCATGCACTGATCACGTGACTGATCATGCACTGATCACGTGGATGATCATGCACTGATCACGTGACTGATCATGCACTGATCACGTGGCTGATCATGCACTGATCACGTGACTGATCATGCACTGATCACGTCTATCATGCACTGATCACGTGACTGATCATGCACTGATCACGTGGCTGATCATGCACTGATCACGTGACTGATCATGCACTGATCACGTGGCTGATCATGCACTGATCACGTGACTGATCATGCACTGATCACGTGTCTGATCATGCACTGATCACGTGGCTATCATGCACTGCTCACGTGGCTGATCATGCCATGATCACGCAGCTACCATGTACTGGTCACATGACTGATCATGCACTGATCACGTGACTGATCATGCACTGATCACGTGGCTATCATGCACTACTCACGTGGCTGATCATGCAATGATCATGTAGCTACCATGTACTGGTCACGTGAATGATCATACACTGATCAGGTGACTGATCATGCACTGATCACGTGGCTATCATGCACTGATCACGTGACTGATCATGCACTGATCACGTCTATATCATGCACTGATCACATGACTGCCCATGCACTGATCACGTGGATGATCATACACTGATCATGTGACAGATCATGCACTGATCACGTGGCTGATCATGCACTGATCACGTGACTGATCATGCACTGATCACGTCTATATCATGCACTGATCACGTGACTGATCATGCACTGATCACGTGGCTGATCATGCACTGATCACGTGACTGATCATGCACTGATCACGTGGCTGATCATGCACTGATCACGTGACTGATCATGCACTGATCACGTGGCTGATCATGCACTGATCACGTGACTGATCATGCACTGATCACGTGACTGATCATGCACTGATCACGTGGCTGATCATACACTGATCACGTGACTGATCATGCACTGATCACGTGGCTGATCATGCACTGATCACGTGGCTGATCATGCACTGATCACGTGTCTGACCATGCACTGATCACGTGGCTGATCATACACTGCTCACGTAACTGATCATGCACTGATCACGTGGCTATCATGCACTGATCACGTGGCTGAACATGCACTGTTCACGTGGCTGATCACACACCTGTCACGTGACATATCATGCACTGATCACGTGGCACTCATGCACTGATCACGTGGCTGATCATACTCTGCTCACGTAACTCATGCACACATCACGTGGCTATCATGCACTGCTCACGTGGCTCGTCATGGATGATCACGTAGCAACCATATACTGGTCACGTGACTGATCATGCACTGATCACGTAAATGATCATGCACTGTTCACGTGACTGATCATGTACTGATCACGTGACTGATCATGCACTGATCACGTGGCTATCATGCACTGCTCACGTGGCTGATCATGCAACGATCACGTAGCAACCATGTACTGGTCACGTGACTGATCATGCACTGATCACGTAATTGATCATGCACTGATCACGTGGCTCATCATGCACTGATCACGTGGCTGATCACACATGTATCACGTGACTGATCATGCACTGATCACGTGGCTATCATGCACTGATCACGTGGCTGTCATGCACTGATCACGTGGATATCATGCACTGATCACGTGGCTGATCATGCACTGATCACGTGGCTGATCATGCACTGATCACGTGGCTATCATGCACTGATCACGTGGCTGATCATGCACGATCACGTGACTGATCATGCACTGATCACGTGGCTGATCATGCACTGATCACGTGGCTGATCATGCACTGATCACGTGGCTGATCATGCACTGATCACGTAGCTATCATGCACTGATCACGTGACTGATCATGCACTGATCACGTAATTGATCATGCACTGATCACGTGGCTGATCATGCACTGATCACGTGGCTGATCATGCACTGATCACGTGACTGATCATGCACTGATCACGTGTCTGATCATGCACTGATCACGTGGCTATCATGCACTGCTCACGTGGCTGATCATGCCATGATCACGCAGCTACCATGTACTGGTCACATGACTGATCATGCACTGATCACGTGACTGATCATGCAGTGATCACGTGGCTATCATGCACTACTCACGTGGCTGATCATGCAATGATCATGTAGCTACCATGTACAGGTCACGTGAATGATCATACACCCATCAGGTGACTGATCATGCACTGATCACGTGGCTATCATGCACTGATCACGAGACTGATCATGCACTGTTCACGTCTATATCATGCACTGATCACATGACTGCCCATGCACTGATCACGTGGATGATCATACACTAATCTTGTGACAGATCATGCACTGATCACGTGGCTGATCATGCACTGATACCGTGACTGAGCATGGACTGATCACATGACTATCATGTAGTGATCACGTGACTTAATGGCGCTGATCATGTGACTGATCATGCGCTGATCATGTTTGCTATCATACACTGATCATGTGCCTCTGGAGGCAATAAACAAAGAGCTGAGTAGGCACGAATCAAACAGTCAGCAGGCAATAATCATGGAACACAGGTGTGAGGAATCATGCTGCTCAGCTGGCAATAATCAAGCAGCTGAGCAGGCAGGAATCGTGCAGCTCAGCTGGCAATTGTCAAGCAGATGAGCAGACAGTAATCACGCAGCTCAGCAGGCCCAGATCACGTGACTGAGCATGCACTGTTCACGTGGCTGATCATACACTGATCACGTGATGATCATGCACTGATCACGTGGCTATCATGCACTGATCACGTGGCTGATCATGCACTGATCACGTGGCTACCATGCACTGATCACGTGACTGATCATGCACTGATCACGTAACTGATCATGCACTGATCACGTGGCTGATCATGCACTGATCACGTGGCTGATCATGCACTGATCACGTGACTGATCATGCACTGATCACGTGACTGATCATGCACTGATCACGTGGCTATCATGCACTGATCACGTGGCTGATCATACACTGATCACGTGACTGATCATGCACTGATCACGTGGCTGATCATGCACTGATCACGTGACTGATCATGCACTGATCACGTGACTGATCATGCACTGATCACGTGGCTATCATGCACTGCTCACGTGGCTGATCATGCCATGATCACGCAGCTACCATGTACTGGTCACGTGACTGATCATGCACTGATCACGTGACTGATCATGCACTGATCACGTGGCTATCATGCACTACTCACGTGGCTGATCATGCAATGATCATGTAGCTACCATGTACAGGTCACGTGAATGATCATACACCCATCAGGTGACTGATCATGCACTGATCACGTGGCTATCATGCACTGATCACGTGACTGATCATGCACTGATCACGTCTATATCATGCACTGATCACATGACTGCCCATGCACTGATCACGTGGATGATCATACACTGATCATGTGACAGATCATGCACTGATCACGTGGCTGATCATGCACTGATACCGTGACTGATCATGGACTGATCACATGACTATCATGCACTGATCACGTGACTTAATGGCACTGATCATGTGACTGATCATGCACTGATCATGTTTGCTATCATACACTGATCATGTGCCTCTGGAGGCAATAAACAAAGAGCTGAGTAGGCACGAATCAGTCAGCAGGCAATAATCATGGAACACAGGTGTGAGGAATCATGCTGCTCAGCTGGCAATAATCAAGCAGCTGATCAGGCAGGAATCGTGCAGCTCAGCTGGCAATTGTCAAGCAGATGAGCAGACAGTAATCACGCAGCTCAGCAGGCACTGATCACGTGACTGATCATGCACTGATCACGTGGCTGATCATGCACTGATCACGTGATGATCATGCACTGATCACGTGGCTATCATGCACTGATCACGTGGCTGATCATGCACTGATCACGTGACTGATCATGCACTGATCACGTGTCTGATCATGCACTGATCACGTGGCTATCATGCACTGCTCACGTGGCTGATCATGCCATGATCACGCAGCTACCATGTACTGGTCACATGACTGATCATGCACTGATCACGTGACTGATCATGCAGTGATCACGTGGCTATCATGCACTACTCACGTGGCTGATCATGCAATGATCATGTAGCTACCATGTACAGGTCACGTGAATGATCATACACCCATCAGGTGACTGATCATGCACTGATCACGTGGCTATCATGCACTGATCACGAGACTGATCATGCACTGATCACGTCTATATCATGCACTGATCACATGACTGCCCATGCACTGATCACGTGGATGATCATACACTAATCTTGTGACAGATCATGCACTGATCACGTGGCTGATCATGCACTGATACCGTGACTGAGCATGGACTGATCACATGACTATCATGTAGTGATCACGTGACTTAATGGCGCTGATCATGTGACTGATCATGCGCTGATCATGTTTGCTATCATACACTGATCATGTGCCTCTGGAGGCAATAAACAAAGAGCTGAGTAGGCACGAATCAAACAGTCAGCAGGCAATAATCATGGAACTCAGGTGTGAGGAATCATGCTGCTCAGCTGGCAATAATCAAGCAGCTGAGCAGGCAGGAATTACGCAGCACAGCTGGCAATTGTCAAGCAGATGACAGGCAGGAATCGTGCAGCTCAGCTGGCAATTGTCAAGCAGATGAGCAGACAGTAATCACGCAGCTCAGCAGGCCCAGATCACGTGACTGAGCATGCACTGTTCACGTGGCTGATCATACACTGATCACGTGATGATCATGCACTGATCACTTGGATATCATGCACTGATCACGTGGCTGATCATACACTGTTCACGTGTCTGACCATGCACTGATCACGTGGCTGATCATACACTGCTCACGTAACTGATCATGCACTGATCACGTGGCTATCATGCACTGATCACGTGGCTGAACATGCACTGTTCACGTGGCTGATCACACACCTGTCACGTGACATATCATGCACTGATCACGTGGCACTCATGCACTGATCACGTGGCTGATCATACTCTGCTCACGTAACTCATGCACACATCACGTGGCTATCATGCACTGCTCACGTGGCTCGTCATGGAATGATCACGTAGCAACCATATACTGGTCACGTGACTGATCATGCAAAGATCACGTAAATGATCATGCACTGTTCACGTGACTGATCATGTACTGATCACGTGACTGATCATGCACTGATCACGTGGCTATCATGCTCTGCTCACGTGGCTGATCATGCAACGATCACGTAGCAACCATGTACTGGTCACGTGACTGATCATGCACTGATCACGTAATTGATCCTGCACTGATCACGTGGCTCATCATGCACTGATCACGTGGCTGATCACACATGTATCACGTGACTGATCATGCACTGATCACGTGGCTCTCATGCACTGATCACGTGGCTGTCATGCACTGATCACGTGGATATCATGCACTGATCACGTGGCTGATCACACACGTATCACATGACTGATCATGCACTGATCACGTGGCTATCATGCACTGATCACGTGGCTGATCATGCACTGATCACGTAGCTACCATGTACTGGTCACGTGACTGATCATGCACTGATCACGTAATTGATCATGCACTGATCACGTGGCTGATCATGCACTGATCACGTGGCTGATCATGCACTGATCACGTGACTGATCATGCACTGATCACGTGTCTGATCATGCACTGATCACGTGGCTATCATGCACTGATCACGTGGCTGATCATGCCATGATCACGCAGCTACCATGTACTGGTCACATGACTGATCATGCACTGATCACGTGACTGATCATGCACTGATCACGTGGCTATCATGAACTACTCACGTGGCTGATCATGCAATGATCATGTAGCTACCATGTACAGGTCACGTGAATGATCATACACCCATCAGGTGACTGATCATGCACTGATCACGTGGCTATCATGCACTGATCACGAGACTGATCATGCACTGTTCACGTCTATATCATGCACTGATCACATGACTGCCCATGCACTGATCACGTGGATGATCATACACTAATCTTGTGACAGATCATGCACTGATCACGTGGCTGATCATGCACTGATACCGTGACTGAGCATGGACTGATCACATGACTATCATGTAGTGATCACGTGACTTAATGGCGCTGATCATGTGACTGATCATGCGCTGATCATGTTTGCTATCATACACTGATCATGTGCCTCTGGAGGCAATAAACAAAGAGCTGAGTAGGCACGAATCAAACAGTCAGCAGGCAATAATCATGGAACACAGGTGTGAGGAATCATGCTGCTCAGCTGGCAATAATCAAGCAGCTGAGCAGGCAGGAATCGTGCAGCTCAGCTGGCAATTGTCAAGCAGATGAGCAGACAGTAATCACGCAGCTCAGCAGGCCCAGATCACGTGACTGAGCATGCACTGTTCACGTGGCTGATCATACACTGATCACGTGGCTGATCATGCACTGATCACGTGGCTATCATGCACTGATCACGTGGCTGATCATGCACTGATCACGTGCTATCATGCACTGATCACGTGACTGATCATGCACTGATCACGTAACTGATCATGCACTGATCACGTGGCTGATCATGCACTGATCACGTGGCTGATCATGCACTGATCACGTGACTGATCATGCACTGATCACGTGACTGATCATGCACTGATCACGTGGCTATCATGCACTGATCACGTGGCTGATCATACACTGATCACGTGCCTGATCATGCACTGATCACGTGGCTGATCATGCACTGATCACGTGACTGATCATGCACTGATCACGTGACTGATCATGCACTGATCACGTGGCTATCATGCACTGCTCACGTGGCTGATCATGCCATGATCACGCAGCTACCATGTACTGGTCACGTGACTGATCATGCACTGATCACGTGACTGATCATGCACTGATCACGTGGCTATCATGCACTACTCACGTGGCTGATCATGCAATGATCATGTAGCTACCATGTACTGGTCACGTGAATGATCATACACCCATCAGGTGACTGATCATGCACTGATCACGTGGCTATCATGCACTGATCACGTGACTGATCATGCACTGATCACGTCTATATCATGCACTGATCACATGACTGCCCATGCACTGATCACGTGGATGATCATACACTGATCACGTGACAGATCATGCACTGATCACGTGGCTGATCATGCACTGATACGTGACTGAGCATGGACTGATCACATGACTATCATGTACTGATCACGTGACTTAATGGCACTGATCATGTGACTGATCATGCACTGATCATGTTTGCTATCATACACTGATCATGTGCCTCTGGAGGCAATAAACAAAGAGCTGAGTAGGCACGAATCAAACAGTCAGCAGGCAATAATCATGGAACACAGGTGTGAGGAATCATGCTGCTCAGCTGGCAATAATCAAGCAGCTGATCAGGCAGGAATCGTGCAGCTCAGCTGGCAATTGTCAAGCAGATGAGCAGACAGTAATCACGCAGCTCAGCAGGCCCTGATCACGTGACTGATCATGCACTGATCACGTGGCTGATCATGCACTGATCACGTGATGATCATGCACTGATCACGTGGCTATCATGCACTGATCACGTGGCTGATCATGCACTGATCACGTGACTGATCATGCACTGATCACGTGTCTGATCATGCACTGATCACGTGGCTATCATGCACTGCTCACGTGGCTGATCATGCCATGATCACGCAGCTACCATGTACTGGTCACATGACTGATCATGCACTGATCACGTGACTGATCATGCACTGATCACGTGGCTATCATGCACTACTCACGTGGCTGATCATGCAATGATCATGTAGCTACCATGTACAGGTCACGTGAATGATCATACACCCATCAGGTGACTGATCATGCACTGATCACGTGGCTGATCATGCACTGATCACATGACTGATCATGCACTGATCACGTGGATGATCATACACTAATCTTGTGACAGATCATGCACTGATCACGTGGCTGATCATGCACTGATACCGTGACTGAGCATGGACTGATCACATGACTATCATGTAGTGATCACGTGACTTAATGGCGCTGATCATGTGACTGATCATGCGCTGATCATGTTTGCTATCATACACTGATCATGTGCCTCTGGAGGCAATAAACAAAGAGCTGAGTAGGCACGAATCAAACAGTCAGCAGGCAATAATCATGGAACTCAGGTGTGAGGAATCATGCTGCTCAGCTGGCAATAATCAAGCAGCTGAGCAGGCAGGAATTACGCAGCACAGCTGGCAATTGTCAAGCAGATGACAGGCAGGAATCGTGCAGCTCAGCTGGCAATTGTCAAGCAGATGAGCAGACAGTAATCACGCAGCTCAGCAGGCCCAGATCACGTGACTGAGCATGCACTGTTCACGTGGCTGATCATACACTGATCACGTGATGATCATGCACTGATCACTTGGATATCATGCACTGATCACGTGGCTGATCATACACTGTTCACGTGTCTGACCATGCACTGATCACGTGGCTGATCATACACTGCTCACGTAACTGATCATGCACTGATCACGTGGCTATCATGCACTGATCACGTGGCTGAACATGCACTGTTCACGTGGCTGATCACACACCTGTCACGTGACATATCATGCACTGATCACGTGGCACTCATGCACTGATCACGTGGCTGATCATACTCTGCTCACGTAACTCATGCACACATCACGTGGCTATCATGCACTGCTCACGTGGCTCGTCATGGAATGATCACGTAGCAACCATATACTGGTCACGTGACTGATCATGCAAAGATCACGTAAATGATCATGCACTGTTCACGTGACTGATCATGTACTGATCACGTGACTGATCATGCACTGATCACGTGGCTATCATGCTCTGCTCACGTGGCTGATCATGCAACGATCACGTAGCAACCATGTACTGGTCACGTGACTGATCATGCACTGATCACGTAATTGATCCTGCACTGATCACGTGGCTCATCATGCACTGATCACGTGGCTGATCACACATGTATCACGTGACTGATCATGCACTGATCACGTGGCTCTCATGCACTGATCACGTGGCTGTCATGCACTGATCACGTGGATATCATGCACTGATCACGTGGCTGATCACACACGTATCACATGACTGATCATGCACTGATCACGTGGCTATCATGCACTGATCACGTGGCTGATCATGCAATGATCACGTAGCTACCATGTACTGGTCACGTGACTGATCATGCACTGATCACGTGATTGATCATGCACTGATCACGTGGCTGATCATGCACTGATCACGTGGCTGATCATGCACTGATCACGTGACTGATCATGCACTGATCACGTGACTGATCATGCACTGATCACGTGGCTATCATGCACTGATCACGTGGCTGATCATGCCATGATCACGCAGCTACCATGTACTGGTCACATGACTGATCATGCACTGATCACGTGACTGATCATGCACTGATCACGTGGCTATCATGCACTACTCACGTGGCTGATCATGCAATGATCATGTAGCTACCATGTACAGGTCACGTGAATGATCATACACCCATCAGGTGACTGATCATGCACTGATCACGTGGCTATCATGCACTGATCACGAGACTGATCATGCACTGATCACGTCTATATCATGCACTGATCACATGACTGCCCATGCACTGATCACGTGGATGATCATACACTAATCTTGTGACAGATCATGCACTGATCACGTGGCTGATCATGCACTGATACCGTGACTGAGCATGGACTGATCACATGACTATCATGTAGTGATCACGTGACTTAATGGCGCTGATCATGTGACTGATCATGCGCTGATCATGTTTGCTATCATACACTGATCATGTGCCTCTGGAGGCAATAAACAAAGAGCTGAGTAGGCACGAATCAAACAGTCAGCAGGCAATAATCATGGAACACAGGTGTGAGGAATCATGCTGCTCAGCTGGCAATAATCAAGCAGCTGAGCAGGCAGGAATCGTGCAGCTCAGCTGGCAATTGTCAAGCAGATGAGCAGACAGTAATCACGCAGCTCAGCAGGCCCAGATCACGTGACTGAGCATGCACTGTTCACGTGGCTGATCATACACTGATCACGTGGCTGATCATGCACTGATCACGTGGCTATCATGCACTGATCACGTGGCTGATCATGCACTGATCACGTAGCTACCATGCACTGATCACGTGACTGATCATGCACTGATCACGTAACTGATCATGCACTGATCACGTGGCTGATCATGCACTGATCACGTGGCTGATCATGCACTGATCACGTAACTGATCATGCACTGATCACGTGACTGATCATGCACTGATCACGTGGCTATCATGCACTGATCACGTGGCTGATCATACACTGATCACGTGCCTGATCATGCACTGATCACGTGGCTGATCATGCACTGATCACGTGACTGATCATGCACTGATCACGTGTCTGATCATGCACTGATCACGTGGCTATCATGCACTGCTCACGTGGCTGATCATGCCATGATCACGCAGCTACCATGTACTGGTCACATGACTGATCATGCACTGATCACGTGACTGATCATGCACTGATCACGTGGCTATCATGCACTACTCACGTGGCTGATCATGCAATGATCATGTAGCTACCATGTACAGGTCACGTGAATGATCATACACCCATCAGGTGACTGATCATGCACTGATCACGTGGCTATCATGCACTGATCACGTGACTGATCATGCACTGATCACGTCTATATCATGCACTGATCACATGACTGCCCATGCACTGATCACGTGGATGATCATACACTAATCATGTGACAGATCATGCACTGATCACGTGGCTGATCATGCACTGATACCGTGACTGAGCATGGACTGATCACATGACTATCATGTAGTGATCACGTGACTTAATGGCGCTGATCATGTGACTGATCATGCACTGATCATGTTTGCTATCATACACTGATCATGTGCCTCTGGAGGCAATAAACAAAGAGCTGAGTAGGCACGAATCAAACAGTCAGCAGGCAATAATCATGGAACACAGGTGTGAGGAATCATGCTGCTCAGCTGGCAATAATCAAGCAGCTGAGCAGGCAGGAATCGTGCAGCTCAGCTGGCAATTGTCAAGCAGATGAGCAGACAGTAATCACGCAGCTCAGCAGGCCCTGATCACGTGACTGAGCATGCACTGATCACGTGGCTGATCATGCACTGATCACGTGATGATCATGCACTGATCACGTGGATATCATGCACTGATCACGTGGCTGATCATGCACTGATCACGTGACTGATCATGCACTGATCACGTGTCTGATCATGCACTGATCACGTGGCTATCATGCACTGCTCACGTGGCTGATCATGCATGATCACGCAGCTACCATGTACTGGTCACATGACTGATCATGCACTGATCACGTGACTGATCATGCACTGATCACGTGGCTATCATGCACTACTCACGTGGCTGATCATGCAATGATCATGTAGCTACCATGTACAGGTCACGTGAATGATCATACACCCATCAGGTGACTGATCATGCACTGATCACGTGGCTGATCATGCACTGATCACATGACTGATCATGCACTGATCACGTGGATGATCATACACTAATCTTGTGACAGATCATGCACTGATCACGTGGCTGATCATGCACTGATACCGTGACTGAGCATGGACTGATCACATGACTATCATGTAGTGATCACGTGACTTAATGGCGCTGATCATGTGACTGATCATGCGCTGATCATGTTTGCTATCATACACTGATCATGTGCCTCTGGAGGCAATAAACAAAGAGCTGAGTAGGCACGAATCAAACAGTCAGCAGGCAATAATCATGGAACACAGGTGTGAGGAATCATGCTGCTCAGCTGGCAATAATCAAGCAGCTGAGCAGGCAGGAATTACGCAGCACAGCTGGCAATTGTCAAGCAGATGACAGGCAGGAATCGTGCAGCTCAGCTGGCAATTGTCAAGCAGATGAGCAGACAGTAATCACGCAGCTCAGCAGGCCCAGATCACGTGACTGAGCATGCACTGTTCACGTGGCTGATCATACACTGATCACGTGATGATCATGCACTGATCACTTGGATATCATGCACTGATCACGTGGCTGATCATACACTGTTCACGTGTCTGACCATGCACTGATCACGTGGCTGATCATACACTGCTCACGTAACTGATCATGCACTGATCACGTGGCTATCATGCACTGATCACGTGGCTGAACATGCACTGTTCACGTGGCTGATCACACACCTGTCACGTG
Organism: Bos javanicus; assembly: GCF_032452875.1. Classification (NCBI taxonomy): domain Eukaryota; kingdom Metazoa; phylum Chordata; class Mammalia; order Artiodactyla; family Bovidae; genus Bos; species Bos javanicus. The sequence continues at coordinate 864,117 of NW_026893605.1, read as the reverse complement.
ACATATCATGCACTGATCACGTGGCACTCATGCACTGATCACGTGGCTGATCATACTCTGCTCACGTAACTCATGCACACATCACGTGGCTATCATGCACTGCTCACGTGGCTCGTCATGGAATGATCACGTAGCAACCATATACTGGTCACGTGACTGATCATGCAAAGATCACGTAAATGATCATGCACTGTTCACGTGACTGATCATGTACTGATCACGTGACTGATCATGCACTGATCACGTGGCTATCATGCTCTGCTCACGTGGCTGATCATGCAACGATCACGTAGCAACCATGTACTGGTCACGTGACTGATCATGCACTGATCACGTAATTGATCCTGCACTGATCACGTGGCTCATCATGCACTGATCACGTGGCTGATCACACATGTATCACGTGACTGATCATGCACTGATCACGTGGCTCTCATGCACTGATCACGTGGCTGTCATGCACTGATCACGTGGATATCATGCACTGATCACGTGGCTGATCACACACGTATCACATGACTGATCATGCACTGATCACGTGGCTATCATGCACTGATCACGTGGCTATCATGCACTGATCACGTGGCTGATCAGGCAATGATCACGTAGCTACCATGTACTGGTCACGTGACTGATCATGCACTGATCACGTAATTGATCATGCACTGATCATGTGGCTGATCATGCACTGATCACGTGGCTGATCATGCACTGATCACGTAACTGATCATGCACTGATCACGTGACTGATCATGCACTGATCACGTGGCTATCATGCACTGATCACGTGGCTGACATGCACTGATCACGTGCCTGATCATGCACTGATCACGTGGCTGATCATGCACTGATCACGTGACTGATCATGCACTGATCACGTGACTGATCATGCACTGATCACGTGGCTATCATGCACTGCTCACGTGGCTGATCATGCCATGATCACGCAGCTACCATGTACTGGTCACATGACTGATCATGCACTGATCACGTGACTGATCATGCACTGATCACGTGGCTATCATGCACTACTCACGTGGCTGATCATGCAATGATCATGTAGCTACCATGTACTGGTCACGTGAATGATCATACACCCATCAGGTGACTGATCATGCACTGATCACGTGGCTATCATGCACTGATCACGTGACTGATCATGCACTGATCACGTCTATATCATGCACTGATCACATGACTGCCCATGCACTGATCACGTGGATGATCATACACTAATCACGTGACAGATCATGCACTGATCACGTGGCTGATCATGCACTGATCACGTGACTGATCATGCACTGATCACGTGACTGATCATGCACTGATCACGTGGCTATCATGCACTGATCACGTGGCTGATCATGCAACGATCACGTAGCAACCATGCACTGGTCACGTGACTGATCATGCACTGATCACGTGACTGATCATGTAGTGATCACGTGACTTAATGGCGCTGATCATGTGACTGATCATGCGCTGATTATCTTTGCTATCATACACTGATCATGTGCCTCTGGAGGCAATAAACAAAGAGCTGAGTAGGCACGAATCAATCAGTCAGCAGGCAATAATCATGGAACTCAGGTGTGAGGAATCATGCTGCTCAGCTGGCAATAATCAAGCAGCTGAGCAGGCAAGAATCGTGCAGCTTAGATGGCAATTGTCAAGCAGATGAGCAGACAGTAATCACGCAGCTCAGCAGGCCCAGATCACGTGACTGAGCATGCACTGTTCACGTGGCTGATCATACACTGATCACGTGATGATCATGTACTGATCACTTGGATATCATGCACTGATCACGTGGCTGATCATGCACTGATCACGTGGCTATCATGCACTGATCACGTGGCTGATCATGCACTGATCACGTAGCAACCATGCACTGGTCACGTGACTGATCATGCACTGATCACGTAATTGATCATGCACTGATCACGTGGCTGATCATGCACTGATCACGTGGCTGATCACACATGATCACGTGACTGATCATGCACTGATCACGTGGCTCTCATGCACTGATCACGTGGCTGTCATGCACTGATCACGTGGATATGATGCACTGATCACGTGGCTGATCACACACGTATCACATGACTGATCATGCACTGATCACGTGGCTATCATGCACTGATCACGTGGCTATCATGCACTGATCACGTGGCTGATCATGCAATGATCACGTAGCTACCATGTACTGGTCACGTGACTGATCATGCACTGATCACGTAATTGATCATGCACTGATCATGTGGCTGATCATGCACTGATCACGTGGCTGATCATGCACTGATCACATAACTGATCATGCACTGATCACGTGACTGATCATGCACTGATCACGTGGCTATCATGCACTGATCACGTGGCTGACATACACTGATCACGTGCCTGATCATGCACTGATCACGTGGCTGATCATGCACTGATCACGTGACTGATCATGCACTGATCACGTGTCTGATCATGCACTGATCACGTGGCTATCATGCACTGCTCACGTGGCTGATCATGCCATGATCACGCAGCTACCATGTACTGGTCACATGACTGATCATGCACTGATCACGTGACTGATCATGCAGTGATCACGTGGCTATCATGCACTACTCACGTGGCTGATCATGCAATGATCATGTAGCTACCATGTACAGGTCACGTGAATGATCATACACCCATCAGGTGACTGATCATGCACTGATCACGTGGCTATCATGCACTGATCACGAGACTGATCATGCAATGTTCACGTCTATATCATGCACTGATCACATGACTGCCCATGCACTGATCACGTGGATGATCATACACTAATCTTGTGACAGATCATGCACTGATCACGTGGCTGATCATGCACTGATACCGTGACTGAGCATGGACTGATCACATGACTATCATGTAGTGATCACGTGACTTAATGGCGCTGATCATGTGACTGATCATGCGCTGATCATGTTTGCTATCATACACTGATCATGTGCCTCTGGAGGCAATAAACAAAGAGCTGAGTAGGCACGAATCAAACAGTCAGCAGGCAATAATCATGGAACTCAGCTGTGAGGAATCATGCTGCTCAGCTGGCAATAATCAAGCAGCTGAGCAGGCAGGAATTACGCAGCACAGCTGGCAATTGTCAAGCAGATGACAGGCAGGAATCGTGCAGCTCAGCTGGCAATTGTCAAGCAGATGAGCAGACAGTAATCACGCAGCTCAGCAGGCCCAGATCACGTGACTGAGCATGCACTGTTCACGTGGCTGATCATACACTGATCACGTGATGATCATGCACTGATCACTTGGATATCATGCACTGATCACGTGGCTGATCATACACTGTTCACGTGTCTGACCAGGCACTGATCACGTGGCTGATCATACACTGCTCACGTAACTGATCATGCACTGATCACGTGGCATCATGCACTGATCACGTGGCACTCATGCACTGATCACGTGGCTGATCATACTCTGCTCACGTAACTCATGCACACATCACGTGGCTATCATGCACTGCTCACGTGGCTCGTCATGGAATGATCACGTAGCAACCATATACTGGTCACGTGACTGATCATGCACAGATCACGTAAATGATCATGCACTGTTCACGTGACTGATCATGTACTGATCACGTGACTGATCATGCACTGATCACGTGGCTATCATGCTCTGCTCACGTGGCTGATCATGCAACGATCACGTAGCAACCATGTACTGGTCACGTGACTGATCATGCACTGATCACGTAATTGATCCTGCACTGATCACGTGGCTCATCATGCACTGATCACGTGGCTGATCACACATGTATCACGTGACTGATCATGCACTGATCACGTGGCTCTCATGCACTGATCACGTGGCTGTCATGCACTGATCACGTGGATATCATGCACTGATCACGTGGCTGATCACACACGTATCACATGACTGATCATGCACTGATCACGTGGCTATCATGCACTGATCACGTGGCTATCATGCACTGATCACGTGGCTGATCATGCAATGATCACGTGGCTACCATGTACTGGTCACGTGACTGATCATGCACTGATCACGTAATTGATCATGCACTGATCACGTGGCTGATCATGCACTGATCACGTGGCTGATCATACACTGATCACGTAACTGATCATGCACTGATCACGTGACTGATCATGCACTGATCACGTGGCTATCATGCACTGATCACGTGGCTGATCATGCACTGATCACGTGCCTGATCATGCACTGATCACGTGGCTGATCATGCACTGATCACGTGACTGATCATGCACTGATCACGTGACTGATCATGCACTGATCACGTGGCTATCATGCACTGATCACGTGGCTGATCATGCATGATCACGCAGCTACCATGTACTGGTCACATGACTGATCATGCACTGATCACGTGACTGATCATGCACTGATCACGTGGCTATCATGCACTGATCACGTGGCTGATCATGCACTGATCACGTGGCTGATCATGCAATGATCACGTAGCTATCATGTACTGATCACGTGACTGATCATGCACTGATCACGTGATTGATCATGCACTGATCACGTGGCTGATCATGCACTGATCACGTGGCTGATCATGCACTGATCACGTGACTGATCATGCACTGATCACGTGACTGATCATGCACTGATCACGTGGCTATCATGCACTGATCACGTGGCTGATCATGCATGATCACGCAGCTACCATGTACTGGTCACATGACTGATCATGCACTGATCACGTGACTGATCATGCACTGATCACGTGGCTATCATGCACTACTCACGTGGCTGATCATGCAATGATCATGTACCTACCATGTACAGGTCACGTGAATGATCATACACCCATCAGGTGACTGATCATGCACTGATCACGTGGCTATCATGCACTGATCACGTGACTGATCATGCACTGATCACGTCTATATCATGCACTGATCACATGACTGCCCATGCACTGATCACGTGGATGATCATACACTAATCACGTGACAGATCATGCACTGATCACGTGGCTGATCATGCACTGATACCGTGACTGAGCATGGACTGATCACATGACTATCATGTACTGATCACGTGACTTAATGGCGCTGATCATGTGACTGATCATGCGCTGATCATGTTTGCTATCATACACTGATCATGTGCCTCTGGAGGCAATAAACAAAGAGCTGAGTAGGCACGAATCAAACAGTCAGCAGGCAATAATCATGGAACACAGGTGTGAGGAATCATGCTGCTCAGCTGGCAATAATCAAGCAGCTGAGCATGCAGGAATCGTGCAGCTCAGCTGGCAATTGTCAAGCAGATGAGCAGACAGTAATCACGCAGCTCAGCAGGCACTGATCACGTGACTGAGCATGCACTGTTCACGTGGCTGATCATGCACTGATCACGTGGCTGATCATGCACTGATCACGTGGCTATCATGCACTGATCACGTGGCTGATCATGCACTGATCACGTAGCTACCATGTACTGATCACGTGACTGATCATGCACTGATCACGTAACTGATCATGCACTGATCACGTGGCTGATCATGCACTGATCACGTGGCTGATCATGCACTGATCACGTAACTGATCATGCACTGATCACGTGACTGATCATGCACTGATCACGTGGCTATCATGCACTGATCACGTGGCTGACATACACTGATCACGTGCCTGATCATGCACTGATCACGTGGCTGATCATGCACTGATCACGTGACTGATCATGCACTGATCACGTGTCTGATCATGCACTGATCACGTGGCTATCATGCACTGCTCACATGGCTGATCATGCCATGATCACGCAGCTACCATGTACTGGTCACATGACTGATCATGCACTGATCACGTGACTGATCATGCACTGATCACGTGGCTATCATGCACTACTCACGTGGCTGATCATGCAATGATCATGTAGCTACCATGTACAGGTCACGTGAATGATTATACACCCATCAGGTGACTGATCATGCACTGATCACGTGGCTATCATGCACTGATCACGAGACTGATCATGCACTGATCACGTCTATATCATGCACTGATCACATGACTGCCCATGCACTGATCACGTGGATGATCATACACTAATCTTGTGACAGATCATGCACTGATCACGTGGCTGATCATGCACTGATACCGTGACTGAGCATGGACTGATCACATGACTATCATGTAGTGATCACGTGACTTAATGGCGCTGATCATGTGACTGATCATGCGCTGATCATGTTTGCTATCATACACTGATCATGTGCCTCTGGAGGCAATAAACAAAGAGCTGAGTAGGCACGAATCAAACAGTCAGCAGGCAATAATCATGGAACACAGGTGTGAGGAATCATGCTGCTCAGCTGGCAATAATCAAGCAGCTGAGCAGGCAGGAATCGTGCAGCTCAGCTGGCAATTGTCAAGCAGATGAGCAGACAGTAATCACGCAGCTCAGCAGGCCCAGATCACGTGACTGAGCATGCACTGTTCACGTGGCTGATCATACACTGATCACGTGATGATCATGCACTGATCACGTGGATATCATGCACTGATCACGTGGCTGATCATGCACTGATCACGTGGCTGATCATGCACTGATCACGTAACTGATCATGCACTGATCACGTGACTGATCATGCACTGATCACGTGGCTATCATGCACTGATCACGTGGCTGATCATGCACTGATCACGTGCCTGATCATGCACTGATCACGTGGCTGATCATGCACTGATCACGTAACTGATCATGCACTGATCACGTGACTGATCATGCACTGATCACGTGGCTATCATGCACTGATCACGTGGCTGGACATGCACTGATCACGTGCCTGATCATGCACTGATCACGTGGCTGATCATGCACTGATCACGTGACTGATCATGCACTGATCACGTGACTGATCATGCACTGATCACGTGGCTATCATGCACTGCTCACGTGGCTGATCATGCATGATCACGCAGCTACCATGTACTGGTCACATGACTGATCATGCACTGATCACGTGACTGATCATGCACTGATCACGTGGCTATCATGCACTACTCACGTGGCTGATCATGCAATGATCATGTAGCTACCATGTACAGGTCACGTGAATGATCATACACTGATCAGGTGACTGATCATGCACTGATCACGTGGCTATCATGCACTGATCACGTGACTGATCATGCACTGATCACGTCTATATCATGCACTGATCACATGACTGCCCATGCACTGATCACGTGGATGATCATACACTGATCTTGTGACAGATCATGCACTGATCACGTGGCTATCATGCACTGATCACGTGGCTGATCATGCATGATCACGCAGCTACCATGCACTGATCACGTGACTGATCATGCACTGATCACGTGACTGATCATGCACTGATCACGTGACTTAATGGCACTGATCATGTGACTGATCATGCGCTGATTATCTTTGCTATCATACACTGATCATGTGCCTCTGGAGGCAATAAACAAAGAGCTGAGTAGGCACGAATCAATCAGTCAGCAGGCAATAATCATGGAACTCAGGTGTGAGGAATCATGCTGCTCAGCTGGCAATAATCAAGCAGCTGAGCAGGCAGGAATCGTGCAGCTCAGATGGCAATTGTCAAGCAGATGAGCAGACAGTAATCACGCAGCTCAGCAGGCCCTGATCACGTGACTGAGCATGCACTGATCACGTGGCTGATCATGCACTGATCACGTGATGATCATGCACTGATCACGTGGATATCATGCACTGATCACGTGGCTGATCATGCACTGATCACGTGGCTATCATGCACTGATCACGTGGCTGATCATGCACTGATCACGTAGCAACCATGCACTGATCACGTGACTGATCATGCACTGATCACGTAACTGATCATGCACTGATCACGTGGCTGATCATGCACTGATCACGTGGCTGATCACACATGATCACGTGACTGATCATGCACTGATCACGTGGCTATCATGCACTGATCACGTGGCTGATCATGCACTGATCACGTGGCTATCATGCACTGATCACGTGGCTGATCACACACTGATCACGTGACTGATCATGCACTGATCACGTGGCTGATCATGCACTGATCACGTGGCTATCATGCACTGATCACGTGGCTGATCATGCACTGATCACGTGGCTACCATGTACTGATCACGTGACTGATCATGCACTGATCACGTAACTGATCATGCACTGATCACGTGACTGATCATGCACTGATCACGTGGCTATCATGAACTACTCACGTGGCTGATCATGCAATGATCATGTAGCTACCATGTACAGGTCACGTGAATGATCATACACCCATCAGGTGACTGATCATGCACTGATCACGTGGCTATCATGCACTGATCACGAGACTGGTCATGCACTGTTCACGTCTATATCATGCACTGATCACATGACTGCCCATGCACTGATCACGTGGATGATCATACACTAATCTTGTGACAGATCATGCACTGATCACGTGGCTGATCATGCACTGATACCGTGACTGAGCATGGACTGATCACATGACTATCATGTAGTGATCACGTGACTTAATGGCGCTGATCATGTGTCTGATCATGCGCTGATCATGTTTGCTATCATACACTGATCATGTGCCTCTGGAGGCAATAAACAAAGAGCTGAGTAGGCACGAATCAAACAGTCAGCAGGCAATAATCATGGAACTCAGCTGTGAGGAATCATGCTGCTCAGCTGGCAATAATCAAGCAGCTGAGCAGGCAGGAATTACGCAGCACAGCTGGCAATTGTCAAGCAGATGACAGGCAGGAATCGTGCAGCTCAGCTGGCAATTGTCAAGCAGATGAGCAGACAGTAATCACGCAGCTCAGCAGGCCCAGATCACGTGACTGAGCATGCACTGTTCACGTGGCTGATCATACACTGATCACGTGATGATCATGCACTGATCACTTGGATATCATGCACTGATCACGTGGCTGATCATACACTGTTCACGTGTCTGACCATGCACTGATCACGTGGCTGATCATACACTGCTCACGTAACTGATCATGCACTGATCACGTGGCATCATGCACTGATCACGTGGCACTCATGCACTGATCACGTGGCTGATCATACTCTGCTCACGTAACTCATGCACACATCACGTGGCTATCATGCACTGCTCACGTGGCTCGTCATGGAATGATCACGTAGCAACCATATACTGGTAACGTGACTGATCATGCAAAGATCACGTAAATGATCATGCACTGTTCACGTGTCTGATCATGTACTGATCACGTGACTGATCATGCACTGATCACGTGGCTATCATGCTCTGCTCACGTGGCTGATCATGCAACGATCACGTAGCAACCATGTACTGGTCACGTGACTGATCATGCACTGATCACGTAATTGATCCTGCACTGATCACGTGGCTCATCATGCACTGATCACGTGGCTGATCACACATGTATCACGTGACTGATCATGCACTGATCACGTGGCTCTCATGCACTGATCACGTGGCTGTCATGCACTGATCACGTGGATATCATGCACTGATCACGTGGCTGATCACACACGTATCACATGACTGATCATGCACTGATCACGTGGCTATCATGCACTGATCACGTGGCTATCATGCACTGATCACGTGGCTTATCAGACAATGATCACGTAGCTACCATGTACTGGTCACGTAACTGATCATGCACTGAGCACGTAATTGATTATGCACTGATCATGTGGCTGATCATGCACTGATCACGTGGCTGATCATACACTGATCACATAACTGATCATGCACTGATCACGTGACTGATCATGCACTGATCACGTGGCTATCATGCACTGATCACTTGGCTGGACATACACTGATCACGTGCCTGGTCATGCACTGATCACGTGGCTGATCATGCACTGATCACGTGACTGATCATGCACTGATCTCGTGTCTGATCATGCACTGATCACGTGGCTATCATGCACTGCTCACGTGGCTGATCATGCCATGATCACGCAGCTACCATGTACTGGTCACATGACTGATCATGCACTGATCACGTGACTGATCATGCAGTGATCACGTGGCTATCATGAACTACTCACGTGGCTGATCATGCAATGATCATGTAGCTACCATGTACAGGTCACGTGAATGATCATACACCCATCAGGTGACTGATCATGCACTGATCACGTGGCTATCATGCACGGATCACGAGACTTGTCATGCACTGTTCACGTCTATATCATGCACTGATCACATGACTGCCCTTGCACTGATCACGTGGATGATCATACACTAATCTTGTGACAGATCATGCACTGATCACGTGGCTGATCATGCACTGATACCGTGACTGAGCATGGACTGATCACATGACTATCATGTAGTGATCACGTGACTTAATGGCGCTGATCATGTGACTGATCATGCGCTGATCATGTTTGCTATCATACACTGATCATGTGCCACTGGAGGCAATAAACAAAGAGCTGAGTAGGCACGAATCAGTCAGCAGGCAATAATCATGGAATTCAGGTGTGAGGAATCATGCTGCTCAGCTGGCAATAATCAAGCAGCTGAGCAGGCAGGAATTACGCAGCACAGCTGGCAATTGTCAAGCAGATGACAGGCAGGAATCGTGCAGCTCAGCTGGCAATTGTCAAGCAGATGAGCAGACGGTAATCACGCAGCTCAGCAGGCCCAGATCACGTGACTGAGCATGCACTGTTCACGTGGCTGATCATGCACTGATCACGTGACTGATCATGCACTGATCACGTGGCTATCATGCACTGATCACGTGGCTGATCATGCACTGATCACGTGCTGACCATGCACTGATCACGTGACTGATCATGCACTGATCACGTAACTGATCATGCACTGATCACGTGGCTATCATGCACTGATCACGTGGCTGATCACACATGTGTCACGTGACTGATCATGCACTGATCACGTGGCTATCATGCACTATTCACGTGGCTGTCATGCACTGATCACGTGGATATCATGCTCTGATCACGTGGTTGATCACACACGTATCACATGACTGATCATGCACTGATCACGTGGCTATCATGCACTGATCACGTGGCTATCATGCACTGATCACGTGGCTGATCATGCAATGATCACGTAGCTACCATGTACTGGTCACGTGACTGATCATGCACTGATCACGTAATTGATCATGCACTGATCACGTGGCTGATCATGCACTGATCACGTGGCTGATCATGCACTGATCACGTAACTGATCATGCACTGATCACGTGACTGATCATGCACTGATCACGTGGCTATCATGCACTGATCACGTGGCTGACATACACTGATCACGTGCCTGATCATGCACTGATCACGTGGCTGATCATGCACTGATCACGTGACTGATCATGCACTGATCACGTGTCTGATCATGCACTGATCACGTGGCTATCATGCACTGCTCACGTGGCTGATCATGCCATGATCACGCAGCTACCATGTACTGGTCACATGACTGATCATGCACTGATCACGTGACTGATCATGCAGTGATCACGTGGCTATCATGAAGTACTCACGTGGCTGATCATGCAATGATCATGTAGCTACCATGTACAGGTCACGTGAATGATCATACACCCATCAGGTGACTGATCATGCACTGATCACGTGGCTATCATGCACTGATCACGAGACTGATCATGCACTGATCACGTCTATATCATGGACTGATCACATGACTGCCCATGCACTGATCACGTGGATGATCATACACTAATCTTGTGACAGATCATGCACTGATCACGTGGCTGATCATGCACTGATACCGTGACTGAGCATGGACTGATCACATGACTATCATGTAGTGATCACGTGACTTAATGGCGCTGATCATGTGACTGATCATGCGCTGATCATGTTTGCTATCATACACTGATCATGTGCCTCTGGAGGCAATAAACAAAGAGCTGAGTAGGCACGAATCAAACAGTCAGCAGGCAATAATCATGGAACTCAGGTGTGAGGAATCATGCTGCTCAGCTGGCAATAATCAAGCAGCTGAGCAGGCAGGAATTACGCAGCACAGCTGGCAATTGTCAAGCAGATGACAGGCAGGAATCGTGCAGCTCAGCTGGCAATTGTCAAGCAGATGAGCAGACAGTAATCACGCAGCTCAGCAGGCCCAGATCACGTGACTGAGCATGCACTGTTCACGTGGCTGATCATACACTGATCACGTGATGATCATGCACTGATCACGTGGCTGATCATACACTGTTCACGTGTCTGACCATGCACTGATCACGTGGCTGATCATACACTGCTCACGTAACTGATCATGCACTGATCACGTGGCTATCATGCACTGATCACGTGGCTGAACATGCACTGTTCACGTGGCTGATCACACACCTGTCACGTTACATATCATGCACTGATCACGTGGCACTCATGCACTGATCACGTGGCTGATCATACTCTGCTCACGTAACTCATGCACACATCACGTGGCTATCATGCACTGCTCACGTGGCTCGTCATGGAATGATCACGTAGCAACCATATACTGGTCACGTGACTGATCATGCAAAGATCACGTAAATGATCATGCACTGTTCACGTGACTGATCATGTACTGATCACGTGACTGATCATGCACTGATCACGTGGCTATCATGCTCTGCTCACGTGGCTGATCATGCAACGATCACGTAGCAACCATGTACTGGTCACGTGACTGATCATGCACTGATCACGTAATTGATCCTGCACTGATCACGTGGCTCATCATGCACTGATCACGTGGCTGATCACACATGTATCACGTGACTGATCATGCACTGATCCCGTGGCTCTCATGCACTGATCACGTGGCTGTCATGCACTGATCACGTGGATATCATGCACTGATCACGTGGCTGATCACACACGTATCACATGACTGATCATGCACTGATCACGTGGCTATCATGCACTGATCACGTGGCTATCATGCACTGATCACGTGGCTTATCAGGCAATGATCACGTAGCTACCATGTACTGGTCACGTAACTGATCATGCACTGAGCACGTAATTGATCATGCACTGATCACGTGGCTGATCATACACTGATCATATAACTGATCATGCACTGATCACGTGACTGATCATGCACTGATCACGTGGCTATCATGCACTGATCACTTGGCTGACATACACTGATCACGTGCCTGGTCATGCACTGATCACGTGGCTGATCATGCACTGATCACGTGACTGATCATGCACTGATCTCGTGTCTGATCATGCACTGATCACGTGGCTATCATGCACTGCTCACGTGGCTGATCATGCCATGATCACGCAGCTACCATGTACTGGTCACATGACTGATCATGCACTGATCACGTGACTGATCATGCAGTGATCACGTGGCTATCATGAACTACTCACGTGGCTGATCATGCAATGATCATGTAGCTACCATGTACAGGTCACGTGAATGATCATACACCCATCAGGTGACTGATCATGCACTGATCACGTGGCTATCATGCACGGATCACGAGACTGATCAAGCACTGTTCACGTCTATATCATGCACTGATCACATGACTGCCCGTGCACTGATCACATGGATGATTATACACTAATCTTGTGACAGATCATGCACTGATCACGTGGCTGATCATGCACTGATACCGTGACTGAGCATGGACTGATCACATGACTATCATGTAGTGATCATGTGACTGATCATGCGCTGATCATGTTTGCTATCATATACTGATCATGTGCCTCTGGAGGCAATAAACAAAGAGCTGAGTAGGCACGAATCAAACAGTCAGCAGGCAATAATCATTGAACACAGGTGTGAGGAATCATGCTGCTCAGCTGGCAATAATCAAGCAGCTGAGCAGGCAGGAATTACGCAGCACAGCTGGCAATTGTCAAGCAGATGACAGGCAGGAATCATGCAGCTCAGCTGGCAATTGTCAAGCAGATGAGCAGACAGTAATCACGCAGCTCAGCAGGCCCAGATCACGTGACTGAGCATGCACTGTTCACGTGGCTGATCATACACTGATCACGTGATGATCATGCACTGATCACGTGGCTGATCATACACTGTTCACGTGTCTGACCATGCACTGATCATGTGGCTGATCATACACTGCTCACGTAACTGATCATGCACTGATCACGTGGCTATCATGCACTGATCACGTGGCTGAACATGCACTGTTCACGTGGCTGATCACACACCTGTCACGTGACATATCATGCACTGATCACGTGGCACTCATGCACTGATCACGTGGCTGATCATACTCTGCTCACGTAACTCATGCACACATCACGTGGCTATCATGCACTGCTCACGTGGCTCGTCATGGAATGATCACGTAGCAACCATATACTGGTAACGTGACTGATCATGCAAAGATCACGTAAATGATCATGCACTGTTCACGTGACTGATCATGTACTGATCACGTGACTGATCATGCACTGACCACGTGGCTATCATGCTCTGCTCACGTGGCTGATCATGCAACGATCACGTAGCAACCATGTACTGGTCACGTGACTGATCATGCACTGATCACGTAATTGATCCTGCACTGATCACGTGGCTCATCATGCACTGATCACGTGGCTGATCACACATGTATCACGTGACTGATCATGCACTGATCACGTGGCTCTCATGCACTGATCACGTGGCTGTCATGCACTGATCACGTGGATATCATGCACTGATCACGTGGCTGATCACACACGTATCACATGACTGATCATGCACTGATCACGTGGCTATCATGCACTGATCACGTGGCTATCATGCACTGATCACGTGGCTGATCAGGCAATGATCATGTAGCTACCATGTACTGGTCACGTGGCTGATCATGCACTGATCACGTAATTGATCATGCACTGATCATGTGGCTGATCATGCACTGATCACGTGGCTGATCATACACTGATCACATAACTGATCATGCACTGATCACGTGACTGATCATGCACTGATCACGTGGCTATCATGCACTGATCAATTGGCTGGACATACACTCATCACGTGCCTGGTCATGCACTGATCACGTGGCTGATCATGCACTGATCACGTGACTGATCATGCACTGATCTCGTGTCTGATCATGCACTGATCACGTGGCTATCATGCACTGCTCACGTGGCTGAACATGCCATGATCACGAAGCTACCATGTAGTGGTCACATGACTGATCATGCACTGATCACGTGACTGATCATGCAGTGATCACGTGGCTATCATGAACTACTCACGTGGCTGATCATGCAATGATCATGTAGCTACCATGTACAGGTCACGTGAATGATCATACACCCATCAGGTGACTGATCATGCACTGATCACGTGGCTATCATGCACGGATCACGAGACTGATCATGCACTGTTCACGTCTATATCATGCACTGATCACATGACTGCCCGTGCACTGATCACGTGGATGATCATACACTAATCTTGTGACAGATCATGCACTGATCACGTGGCTGATCATGCACTGATACCGTGACTGAGCATGGACTGATCACATGACTATCATGTAGTGATCACGTGACTTAATGGCGCTGATCATGTGACTGATCATGCGCTGATCATGTTTGCTATCATACACTGATCATGTGCCTCTGGAGGCAATAAACAAAGAGCTGAGTAGGCACGAATCAAACAGTCAGCAGGCAATAATCATGGAACTCAGGTGTGAGGAATCATGCTGCTCAGCTGGCAATAATCAAGCAGCTGAACAGGCAGGAATTATGCAGCACAGCTGGCAATTGTCAAGCAGATGACAGGCAGGAATCGTGCAGCTCAGCTGGCAATTGTCAAGCAGATGAGCAGACAGTAATCACGCAGCTCAGCAGGCCCAGATCACGTGACTGAGCATGCACTGTTCACGTGGCTGATCATACACTGATCACGTGATGATCATGCACTGATCACTTGGATATCATGCACTGATCACGTGGCTGATCATACACTGTTCACGTGTCTGACCATGCACTGATCACGTGGCTGATCATACACTGCTCACGTAACTGATCATGCACTGATCACGTGGCTATCATGCACTGATCACGTGGCTGAACATGCACTGTTCACGTGGCTGATCACACACCTGTCACGTGACATATCCTGCACTGATCACGTGGCACTCATGCACTGATCACGTGGCTGATCATACTCTGCTCACGTAACTCATGCACACATCACGTGGCTATCATGCACTGCTCACGTGGCTCGTCATGGAATGATCACGTAGCAACCATATACTGGTCACGTGACTGATCATGCAAAGATCACGTAAATGGTCATGCACTGTTCACGTGACTGATCATGTACTGATCACGTGACTGATCATGCACTGATCACGTGGCTATCATGCTCTGCTCACGTGGCTGATCATGCAACGATCACGTAGCAACCATGTACTGGTCACGTGACTGATCATGCACTGATCACGTAATTGATCCTGCACTGATCACGTGGCTCATCATGCACTGATCACGTGGCTGATCACACATGTATCACGTGACTGATCATGCACTGATCACGTGGCTCTCATGCACTGATCACGTGGCTGTCATGCACTGATCACGTGGATATCATGCACTGATCACGTGGCTGATCACACACGTATCACATGACTGATCATGCACTGATCACGTGGCTATCATGCACTGATCACGTGGCTATCATGCACTGATCACGTGGCTGATCAGGCAATGATCACGTAGCTACCATGTACTGGTCACGTGACTGATCATGCACTGATCACGTAATTGATCATGCACTGATCATGTGGCTGATCATGCACTGATCACGTGGCTGATCATACACTGATCACGTAACTGATCATGCACTGATCACGTGACTGATCATGCACTGATCACGTGGCTATCATGCACTGATCACGTGGCTGGACATGCACTGATCACGTGCCTGATCATGCACTGATCACGTGGCTGATCATGCACTGATCACGTGACTGATCATGCACTGATCACGTGACTGATCATGCACTGATCACGTGGCTATCATGCACTGCTCACGTGGCTGATCATGCAATGATCACGTAGCTACCATGTACTGGTCACGTGACTGATCATGCACCCATCACGTGACTGATCATGCACTGATCACGTGGCTATCATGCACTGATCACGAGACTGATCATGCACTGTTCACGTCTATATCATGCACTGATCACATGACTGCCCATGCACTGATCACGTGGATGATCATACACTAATCTTGTGACAGATCATGCACTGATCACGTGGCTGATCATGCACTGATACCGTGACTGAGCATGGACTTATCACATGACTATCATGTAGTGATCACGTGACTTAATGGCGCTGATCATGTGACTGATCATGCGCTGATCATGTTTGCTATCATACACTGATCATGTGCCTCTGGAGGCAATAAACAAAGAGCTGAGTAGGCACGAATCAAACAGTCAGCAGGCAATAATCATGGAACTCAGGTGTGAGGAATCATGCTGCTCAGCTGGCAATAATCAAGCAGCTGAGCAGGCAGGAATTACGCAGCACAGCTGGCAATTGTCAAGCAGATGACAGGCAGGAATCGTGCAGCTCAGCTGGCAATTGTCAAGCAGATGAGCAGACAGTAATCACGCAGCTCAGCAGGCCCAGATCACGTGACTGAGCATGCACTGTTCACGTGGCTGATCATACACTGATCACGTGATGATCATGCACTGATCACTTGGATATCATGCACTGATCACGTGGCTGATCATACACTGTTCACGTGTCTGACCATGCACTGATCACGTGGCTGATCATACACTGCTCACGTAACTGATCATGCACTGATCACGTGGCTATCATGCACTGATCACGTGGCTGATCATGCACTGTTCACGTGGCTGATCACACACCTGTCACGTGACATATCATGCACTGATCACGTGGCACTCATGCACTGATCACGTGGCTGATCATACTCTGCTCACGTAACTCATGCACACATCACGTGGCTATCATGCACTGCTCACGTGGCTCGTCATGGAATGATCACGTAGCAACCATATACTGGTCACGTGACTGATCATGCACTGATCACGTAAATGATCATGCACTGATCACGTGACTGATCATGCACTGATCACGTGACTGATCATGCACTGATCACGTGGCTATCATGCACTGCTCACGTGGCTGATCATGCAACGATCACGTAGCAACCATGTACTGGTCACGTGACTGATCATGCACTGATCACGTAATTGATCATGCACTGATCACGTGGCTCATCATGCACTGATCACGTGGCTGATCACACATGATCACGTGACTGATCATGCACTGATCACGTGGCTCTCATGCACTGATCACGTGGCTGTCATGCACTGATCACGTGGCTATCATGCACTGATCACGTGACTGATCATGCACTGATCACGTCTATATCATGCACTGATCACATGACTGCCCATGCACTGATCACGTGGATGATCATACACTAATCATGTGACAGATCATGCACTGATCACGTGGCTGATCATGCACTGATACCGTGACTGAGCATGGACTGATCACATGACTATCATGTACTGATCACGTGACTTAATGGCACTGATCATGTGACTGATCATGCACTGATCATGTTTGCTATCATACACTGATCATGTGCCTCTGGAGGCAATAAACAAAGAGCTGAGTAGGCACGAATCAGTCAGCAGGCAATAATCATGGAACACAGGTGTGAGGGATCATGCTGCTCAGCTGGCAATAATCAAGCAGCTGAGCAGGCAGGAATTACGCAGCACAGCTGGCAATTGTCAAGCAGATGACAGGCAGGAATCGTGCAGCTCAGCTGGCAATTGTCAAGCAGATGAGCAGACAGTAATCACGCAGCTCAGCAGGCCCAGATCACGTGACTGAGCATGCACTGTTCACGTGGCTGATCATGCACTGATCACGTGACTGATCATGCACTGATCACGTGGCTATCATGCACTGATCACGTGGCTGATCATGCACTGATCACGTGCAACCATGTACTGGTCACGTGACTGATCATGCACTGATCACGTAACTGATCATGCACTGATCACGTGGCTATCATGCACTGATCACGTGGCTGATCACACATGTGTCACGTGACTGATCATGCACTGATCACGTGGCTATCATGCACTGATCACGTGGCTGTCATGCACTGATCACGTGGATATCATGCACTGATCACGTGGCTGATCACACACGTATCACATGACTGATCATGCACTGATCACGTGGCTATCATGCACTGATCACGTGGCTATCATGCACTGATCACGTGGCTGATCATGCAATGATCACGTAGCTACCATGTACTGGTCACGTGACTGATCATGCACTGATCACGTAATTGATCATGCACTGATCACGTGGCTGATCATGCACTGATCACGTGGCTGATCATGCACTGATCACGTAACTGATCATGCACTGATCACGTGACTGATCATGCACTGATCACGTGGCTATCATGCACTGATCACGTGGCTGACATACACTGATCACGTGCCTGATCATGCACTGATCACGTGGCTGATCATGCACTGATCACGTGACTGATCATGCACTGATCACGTGTCTGATCATGCACTGATCACGTGGCTATCATGCACTGCTCACGTGGCTGATCATGCCATGATCACGCAGCTACCATGTACTGGTCACATGACTGATCATGCACTGATCACGTGACTGATCATGCAGTGATCACGTGGCTATCATGCACTACTCACGTGGCTGATCATGCAATGATCATGTAGCTACCATGTACAGGTCACGTGAATGATCATACACCCATCAGGTGACTGATCATGCACTGATCACGTGGCTATCATGCACTGATCACGAGACTGATCATGCACTGATCACGTCTATATCATGCACTGATCACATGACTGCCCGTGCACTGATCACGTGGATGATCATACACTAATCTTGTGACAGATCATGCACTGATCACGTGGCTGATCATGCACTGATACCGTGACTGAGCATGGACTGATCACATGACTATCATGTAGTGATCACGTGACTTAATGGCGCTGATCATGTGACTGATCATGCGCTGATCATGTTTGCTATCATACACTGATCATGTGCCTCTGGAGGCAATAAACAAAGAGCTGAGTAGGCACGAATCAAACAGTCAGCAGGCAATAATCATGGAACTCAGGTGTGAGGAATCATGCTGCTCAGCTGGCAATAATCAAGCAGCTGAGCAGGCAGGAATTACGCAGCACAGCTGGCAATTGTCAAGCAGATGACAGGCAGGAATCGTGCAGCTCAGCTGGCAATTGTCAAGCAGATGAGCAGACAGTAATCACGCAGCTCAGCAGGCCCAGATCACGTGACTGAGCATGCACTGTTCACGTGGCTGATCATACACTGATCACGTGATGATCATGCACTGATCACGTGGCTGATCATACACTGTTCACGTGTCTGACCATGCACTGATCACGTGGCTGATCATACACTGCTCACGTAACTGATCATGCACTGATCACGTGGCTATCATGCACTGATCACGTGGCTGAACATGCACTGTTCACGTGGCTGATCACACACCTGTCACGTTACATATCATGCACTGATCACGTGGCACTCATGCACTGATCACGTGGCTGATCATACTCTGCTCACGTAACTCATGCACACATCACGTGGCTATCATGCACTGCTCACGTGGCTCGTCATGGAATGATCACGTAGCAACCATATACTGGTCACGTGACTGATCATGCAAAGATCACGTAAATGATCATGCACTGTTCACGTGACTGATCATGTACTGATCACGTGACTGATCATGCACTGATCACGTGGCTATCATGCTCTGCTCACGTGGCTGATCATGCAACGATCACGTAGCAACCATGTACTGGTCACGTGACTGATCATGCACTGATCACGTAATTGATCCTGCACTGATCACGTGGCTCATCATGCACTGATCACGTGGCTGATCACACATGTATCACGTGACTGATCATGCACTGATCCCGTGGCTCTCATGCACTGATCACGTGGCTGTCATGCACTGATCACGTGGATATCATGCACTGATCACGTGGCTGATCACACACGTATCACATGACTGATCATGCACTGATCACGTGGCTATCATGCACTGATCACGTGGCTATCATGCACTGATCACGTGGCTGATCATGCAATGATCACGTAGCTACCATGTACTGGTCACGTGACTGATCATGCACTGATCACGTAATTGATCATGCACTGATCATGTGGCTGATCATGCACTGATCACGTGGCTGATCATACACTGATCACATAACTGATCATGCACTGATCACGTGACTGATCATGCACTGATCACGTGGCTATCATGCACTGATCACTTGGCTGACATACACTGATCACGTGCCTGATCATGCACTGATCACGTGGCTGATCATGCACTGATCACGTGACTGATCATGCACTGATCTCGTGTCTGATCATGCACTGATCACGTGGCTATCATGCACTGCTCACGTGGCTGATCATGCCATGATCACGCAGCTACCATGTACTGGTCACATGACTGATCATGCACTGATCACGTGACTGATCATGCAGTGATCACGTGGCTATCATGAACTACACACGTGGCTGATCATGCAATGATCATGTAGCTACCATGTACAGGTCACGTGAATGATCAAACACCCATCAGGTGACTGATCATGCACTGATCACGTGGCTATCATGCACTGATCACGAGACTGATCATGCACTGTTCACGTCTATATCATGCACTGATCACATGACTGCCCATGCACTGATCACGTGGATGATCATACACTAATTGTGACAGATCATGCACTGATCACGTGGCTGATCATGCACTGATACCGTGACTGAGCATGGACTGATCACATGACTATCATGTAGTGATCACGTGACTTAATGGCGCTGATCATGTGACTGATCATGCGCTGTTCATGTTTGCTATCATACACTGATCATGTGCCTCTGGAGGCAATAAACAAAGAGCTGAGTAGGCACGAATCAAACAGTCAGCAGGCAATAATCATGGAACTCAGGTGTGAGGAATCATGCTACTCAGCTGGCAATAATCAAGCAGCTGAGCAGGCAGGAATTACGCAGCACAGCTGGCAATTGTCAAGCAGATGACAGGCAGGAATCGTGCAGCTCAGCTGGCAATTGTCAAGCAGATGAGCAGACAGTAATCACGCAGCTCAGCAGGCCCTGATCACGTGACTGAGCATGCACTGTTCACGTGGCTGATCATACACTGATCACGTGATGATCATGCACTGATCACGTGGCTATCATGCACTGATCACGTGGCTGATCATGCACTGTTCACGTGGCTGATCACACACTGATCACGTGAATGATCATGCACTGATCACGTGGCATCATGCACTGATCACGTGGCTGATCATACTCTGCTCACGTAACTCATGCACATCACGTGGCTATCATGCACTGCTCACGTGGCTGATCATGGAATGATCACGTAGCAACCATATACTGGTCACGTGACTGATCATGCACTGATCACGTAAATGATCATGCACTGATCACGTGACTGATCATGCACTGATCACGTGACTGATCATGCACTGATCACGTGGCTATCATGCACTGCTCACGTGGCTGATCATGCACGATCACGTAGCAACCATGTACTGGTCACGTGACTGATCATGCACTGATCACGTAATTGATCATGCACTGATCACGTGGCTCATCATGCACTGATCACGTGGCTGATCACACATGATCACGTGACTGATCATGCACTGATCACGTGGCTCTCATGCACTGATCACGTGGCTGTCATGCACTGATCACGTGGATATCATGCACTGATCACGTGGCTGATCACACACGATCACATGACTGATCATGCACTGATCACGTGGCTGATCATGCAATGATCACGTAGCTATCATGCACTGGTCACGTGACTGATCATGCACTGATCACGTAATTGATCATGCACTGATCACGTGGCTGATCATGCACTGATCACGTGGCTGATCATACACTGATCACTTGACTGATCATGCACTGATCACGTGACTGATCATGCACTGATCACGTGGCTATCATGCACTGATCACTTGGGTGGACATACACTGATCACGTGCCTGATCATGCACTGATCACGTGGCTGATCATGCACTGATCACGTGACTGATCATGCACTGATCACGTGTCTGATCATGCACTGATCACGTGGCTATCATGCACTGCTCACGTGGCTGATCATGCCATGATCACGCAGCTACCATGTACTGGTCACATGACTGATCATGCACTGATCACGTGACTGATCATGCAGTGATCACGTGGCTATCATGCACTACTCACGTGGCTGATCATGCAATGATCATGTAGCTACCATGTACAGGTCACGTGAATGATCAAACACCCATCAGGTGACTGATCATGCACTGATCACGTGGCTATCATGCACTGATCACGAGACTGATCATGCACTGATCACGTCTATATCATGCACTGATCACATGACTGCCATGCACTGATCACGTGGATGATCATACACTAATCTTTTGACAGATCATGCACTGATCACGTGGCTGATCATGCACTGATACCGTGACTGAGCATGGACTGATCACATGACTATCATGTAGTGATCACGTGACTTAATGGCGCTGATCATGTGACTGATCATGCGCTGATCATGTTTGCTATCATACACTGATCATGT
This sequence comes from Bos javanicus, assembly GCF_032452875.1. Lineage (NCBI taxonomy): Eukaryota > Metazoa > Chordata > Mammalia > Artiodactyla > Bovidae > Bos > Bos javanicus. Next base: position 840,337 of record NW_026893605.1, on the reverse strand, counting down.
GCCTCTGGAGGCAATAAACAAAGAGCTGAGTAGGCACGAATCAAACAGTCAGCTGGCAATAATCATGGAACTCAGGTGTGAGGAATCATGCTGCTCAGCTGGCAATAATCAAGCAGCTGAGCAGGCAGGAATTACGCAGCACAGCTGGCAATTGTCAAGCAGATGACAGGCAGGAATCGTGCAGCTCAGCTGGCAATTGTCAAGCAGATGAGCAGACAGTAATCACGCAGCTCAGCAGGCCCTGATCACGTGACTGAGCATGCACTGTTCACGTGGCTGATCATACACTGATCACGTGATGATCATGCACTGATCACGTGGCATCATGCACTGATCACGTGGCTGATCATACACTGATCACGTAACTCATGCACTCATCACGTGGCTATCATGCACTGCTCACGTGGCTGATCATGCACTGATCACGTAGCAACCATATACTGGTCACGTGACTGATCATGCACTGATCACGTAAATGATCATGCACTGATCACGTGACTGATCATGCACTGATCACGTGACTGATCATGCACTGATCACGTGGCTATCATGCACTGCTCACGTGGCTGATCATGCAACGATCACGTAGCAACCATGTACTGGTCACGTGACTGATCATGCACTGATCACGTAATTGATCATGCACTGATCACGTGGCTGATCATGCACTGATCACGTGGCTGATCACACATGATCACGTGACTGATCATGCACTGATCACGTGGCTCTCATGCACTGATCACGTGGCTGTCATGCACTGATCACGTGGATATCATGCACTGATCACGTGGCTGATCACACACGATCACATGACTGATCATGCACTGATCACGTGGCTATCATGCACTGATCACGTGGCTATCATGCACTGATCACGTGGCTGATCATGCAATGATCACGTAGCTACCATGTACTGGTCACGTGACTGATCATGCACTGATCACGTAATTGATCATGCACTGATCACGTGGCTGATCATGCACTGATCACGTGGCTGATCATACACTGATCACATAACTGATCATGCACTGATCACGTGACTGATCATGCACTGATCACGTGGCTATCATGCACTGATCACTTGGCTGACATACACTGATCACGTGCCTGGTCATGCACTGATCACGTGGCTGATCATGCACTGATCACGTGACTGATCATGCACTGATCTCGTGTCTGATCATGCACTGATCACGTGGCTATCATGCACTGCTCACGTGGCTGATCATGCCATGATCACGCAGCTACCATGTACTGGTCACATGACTGATCATGCACTGATCACGTGACTGATCATGCAGTGATCACGTGGCTATCATGCACTACTCACGTGGCTGATCATGCAATGATCATGTAGCTACCATGTACAGGTCACGTGAATGATCATACACCCATCAGGTGACTGATCATGCACTGATCACGTGGCTATCATGCACGGATCACGAGACTGGTCATGCACTGTTCACGTCTATATCATGCACTGATCACATGACTGCCCATGCACTGATCACGTGGATGATCATACACTAATCTTGTGACAGATCATGCACTGATCACGTGGCTGATCATGCACTGATACCGTGACTGAGCATGGACTGATCACATGACTATCATGTAGTGATCACGTGACTTAATGGCGCTGATCATGTGTCTGATCATGCGCTGATCATGTTTGCTATCATACACTGATCATGTGCCTCTGGAGGCAATAAACAAAGAGCTGAGTAGGCACGAATCAAACAGTCAGCAGGCAATAATCATGGAACTCAGGTGTGAGGAATCATGCTGCTCAGCTGGCAATAATCAAGCAGCTGAGCAGGCAGGAATTACGCAGCACAGCTGGCAATTGTCAAGCAGATGACAGGCAGGAATCGTGCAGCTCAGCTGGCAATTGTCAAGCAGATGAGCAGACAGTAATCACGCAGCTCAGCAGGCCCAGATCACGTGACTGAACATGCACTGTTCACGTGGCTGATCATACACTGATCACGTGATGATCATGCACTGATCACTTGGATATCATGCACTGATCACGTGGCTGATCATACACTGTTCACGTGTCTGACCATGCACTGATCACGTGGCTGATCATACACTGCTCACGTAACTGATCATGCACTGATCACGTGGCTATCATGCACTGATCACGTGGCTGAACATGCACTGTTCACGTGGCTGATCACACACCTGTCACGTGACATATCATGCACTGATCACGTGGCACTCATGCACTGATCACGTGGCTGATCATACTCTGCTCACGTAACTCATGCACACATCACGTGGCTATCATGCACTGCTCACGTGGCTCGTCATGGAATGATCACGTAGCAACCATATACTGGTCACGTGACTGATCATGCAAAGATCACGTAAATGATCATGCACTGTTCACGTGACTGATCATGTACTGATCACGTGACTGATCATGCACTGATCACGTGGCTATCATGCTCTGCTCACGTGGCTGATCATGCAACGATCACGTAGCAACCATGTACTGGTCACGTGACTGATCATGCACTGATCACGTAATTGATCCTGCACTGATCACGTGGCTCATCATGCACTGATCACGTGGCTGATCACACATGTATCACGTGACTGATCATGCACTGATCACGTGGCTCTCATGCACTGATCACGTGGCTGTCATGCACTGATCACGTGGATATCATGCACTGATCACGTGGCTGATCACACACGTATCACATGACTGATCATGCACTGATCACGTGGCTATCATGCACTGATCACGTGGCTATCATGCACTGATCACGTGGCTGATCAGGCAATGATCACGTAGCTACCATGTACTGGTCACGTGACTGATCATGCACTGATCACGTAATTGATCATGCACTGATCATGTGGCTGATCATGCACTGATCACGTGGCTGATCATACACTGATCACATAACTGATCATGCACTGATCACGTGACTGATCATGCACTGATCACGTGGCTATCATGCACTGATCACTTGGCTGGACATACACTGATCACGTGCCTGATCATGCACTGATCACGTGGCTGATCATGCACTGATCACGTGACTGATCATGCACTGATCTCGTGTCTGATCATGCACTGATCACGTGGCTATCATGCACTGCTCACGTGGCTGATCATGCCATGATCACGCAGCTACCATGTACTGGTCACATGACTGATCATGCACTGATCACGTGACTGATCATGCAGTGATCACGTGGCTATCATGAACTACTCACGTGGCTGATCATGCAATGATCATGTAGCTACCATGTACAGGTCACGTGAATGATCATACACCCATCAGGTGACTGATCATGCACTGATCACGTGGCTATCATGCACGGATCACGAAACTGGTCATGCACTGTTCACGTCTATATCATGCACTGATCACATGACTGACCGTGCACTGATCACGTGGATGATCATACACTAATCTTGTGACAGATCATGCACTGATCACGTGGCTTATCATGCACTGATACCGTGACTGAGCATGGACTGATCACATGACTATCATGTAGTGATCACGTGACTTAATGGCGCTGATCATGTGTCTGATCATGCGCTGATCATGTTTGCTATCATACACTGATCATGTGCCTCTGGAGGCAATAAACAAAGAGCTGAGTAGGCACGAATCAAACAGTCAGCAGGCAATAATCATGGAACTCAGCTGTGAGGAATCATGCTGCTCAGCTGGCAATAATCAAGCAGCTGAGCAGGCAGGAATTACGCAGCACAGCTGGCAATTGTCAAGCAGATGACAGGCAGGAATCGTGCAGCTCAGCTGGCAATTGTCAAGCAGATGAGCAGACAGTAATCACGCAGCTCAGCAGGCCCAGATCACGTGACTGAGCATGCACTGTTCACGTGGCTGATCATACACTGATCACGTGATGATCATGCACTGATCACTTGGATATCATGCACTGATCACGTGGCTGATCATACACTGTTCACGTGTCTGACCATGCACTGATCACGTGGCTGATCATACACTGCTCACGTAACTGATCATGCACTTATCACGTGGCTATCATGCACTGATCACGTGGCTGAACATGCAATGTTCACGTGGCTGATCACACACCTGTCACGTTACATATCATGCACTGATCACGTGGCACTCATGCACTGATCACGTGGCTGATCATACTCTGCTCACGTAACTCATGCACACATCACGTGGCTATCATGCACTGCTCACGTGGCTCGTCATGGAATGATCACGTAGCAACCATATACTGGTCACGTGACTGATCATGCAAAGATCACGTAAATGATCATGCACTGTTCACGTGACTGATCATGTACTGATCACGTGACTGATCATGCACTGATCACGTGGCTATCATGCTCTGCTCACGTGGCTGATCATGCAACGATCACGTAGCAACCATGTACTGGTCACGTGACTGATCATGCACTGATCACGTAATTGATCCTGCACTGATCACGTGGCTCATCATGCACTGATCACGTGGCTGATCACACATGTATCACGTGACTGATCATGCACTGATCACGTGGCTCTCATGCACTGATCACGTGGCTGTCATGCACTGATCACGTGGATATCATGCACTGATCACGTGGCTGATCACACACGTATCACATGACTGATCATGCACTGATCACGTGGCTATCATGCACTGATCACGTGGCTATCATGCACTGATCACGTGGCTGATCATGCAATGATCACGTAGCTACCATGTACTGGTCACGTGACTGATCATGCACTGATCACGTAATTGATCATGCACTGATCATGTGGCTGATCATGCACTGATCACGTGGCTGATCATACACTGATCACGTAACTGATCATGCACTGATCACGTGACTGATCATGCACTGATCACGTGGCTATCATGCACTGATCACTTGGCTGACATACACTGATCACGTGCCTGATCATGCACTGATCACGTGGCTGATCATGCACTGATCACGTGACTGATCATGCACTGATCTCGTGTCTGATCATGCACTGATCACGTGGCTATCATGCACTGCTCACGTGGCTGATCATGCCATGATCACGCAGCTACCATGTACTGGTCACATGACTGATCATGCACTGATCACGTGACTGATCATGCAGTGATCACGTGGCTATCATGAACTACTCACGTGGCTGATCATGCAATGATCATGTAGCCACCATGTACAGGTCACGTGAATGATCAAACACCCATCAGGTGACTGATCATGCACTGATCACGTGGCTATCATGCACTGATCACGAGACTGATCATGCACTGTTCACGTCTATATCATGCACTGATCACATGACTGCCCATGCACTGATCACGTGGATGATCATACACTAATCTTGTGACAGATCATGCACTGATCACGTGGCTGATCATGCACTGATACCGTGACTGAGCATGGACTGATCACATGACTATCATGTAGTGATCACGTGACTTAATGGCGCTGATCATGTGACTGATCATGCGCTGATCATGTTTGCTATCATACACTGATCATGTGCCTCTGGAGGCAATAAACAAAGAGCTGAGTAGGCACGAATCAAACAGTCAGCTGGCAATAATCATGGAACTCAGGTGTGAGGAATCATGCTGCTCAGCTGGCAATAATCAAGCAGCTGAGCAGGCAGGAATTACGCAGCACAGCTGGCAATTGTCAAGCAGATGACAGGCAGGAATCGTGCAGCTCAGCTGGCAATTGTCAAGCAGATGAGCAGACAGTAATCACGCAGCTCAGCAGGCCCTGATCACGTGACTGAGCATGCACTGTTCACGTGGCTGATCATACACTGATCACGTGATGATCATGCACTGATCACGTGGCTATCATGCACTGATCACGTGGCTGATCATGCACTGATCACGTGGCTGATCACACACTGATCACGTGACTATCATGCACTGATCACGTGGCATCATGCACTGATCACGTGGCTGATCATGCACTGATCACGTGACTCATGCACACATCACGTGGCTGATCATGCACTGATCACGTGGCTGATCATGCACTGATCACGTAGCAACCATGCACTGGTCACGTGACTGATCATGCACTGATCACGTAAATGATCATGCACTGATCACGTGACTGATCATGCACTGATCACGTGACTGATCATGCACTGATCACGTGGCTATCATGCACTGCTCACGTGGCTGATCATGCAATGATCATGTAGCTACCATGTACAGGTCACGTGAATGATCATACACCCATCAGGTGACTGATCATGCACTGATCACGTGGCTATCATGCACGGATCACGAGACTGATCATGCACTGATCACGTCTGTATCATGCACTGATCTCATGACTGCCCGTGCACTGATCACGTGGATGATCATACACTAATCATGTGACAGATCATGCACTGATCACGTGGCTGATCATGCACTGATACCGTGACTGAGCATGGACTGATCACATGACTATCATGTAGTGATCACGTGACTTAATGGCGCTGATCATGTGTCTGATCATGCGCTGATCATGTTTGCTATCATACACTGATCATGTGCCTCTGGAGGCAATAAACAAAGAGCTGAGTAGGCACGAATCAAACAGTCAGCAGGCAATAATCATGGAACTCAGCTGTGAGGAATCATGCTGCTCAGCTGGCAATAATCAAGCAGCTGAGCAGGCAGGAATTACGCAGCACAGCTGGCAATTGTCAAGCAGATGACAGGCAGGAATCGTGCAGCTCAGCTGGCAATTGTCAAGCAGATGAGCAGACAGTAATCACGCAGCACAGCAGGCCCAGATCACGTGACTGAGCATGCACTGTTCACGTGGCTGATCATACACTGATCACGTGATGATCATGCACTGATCACTTGGATATCATGCACTGATCACGTGGCTGATCATACACTGTTCACGTGTCTGACCATGCAGTGATCACGTGGCTGATCATACACTGCTCACGTAACTGATCATGCACTGATCACGTGGCTATCATGCACTGATCACGTGGCTGAACATGCACTGTTCACGTGGCTGATCACACACCTGTCACGTGACATATCATGCACTGATCACGTGGCACTCATGCACTGATCACGTGGCTGATCATACTCTGCTCACGTAACTCATGCACACATCACGTGGCTATCATGCACTGCTCACGTGGCTCGTCATGGAATGATCACGTAGCAACCATATACTGGTCACGTGACTGATCATGCACAGATCACGTAAATGATCATGCACTGTTCACGTGACTGATCATGTACTGATCACGTGACTGATCATGCACTGATCACGTGGCTATCATGCTCTGCTCACGTGGCTGATCATGCAACGATCACGTAGCAACCATGTACTGGTCACGTGACTGATCATGCACTGATCACGTAATTGATCCTGCACTGATCACGTGGCTCATCATGCACTGATCACGTGGCTGATCACACATGTATCACGTGACTGATCATGCACTGATCACGTGGCTCTCATGCACTGATCACGTGGCTGTCATGCACTGATCACGTGGATATCATGCACTGATCACGTGGCTGATCACACACGTATCACATGACTGATCATGCACTGATCACGTGGCTATCATGCACTGATCACGTGGCTATCATGCACTGATCACGTGGCTGATCATGCAATGATCACGTAGCTACCATGTACTGGTCACGTGACTGATCATGCACTGATCACGCACTTGATCATGCACTGATCACGTGGCTGATCATGCACTGATCACGTGGCTGATCATACACTGATCACATAACTGATCATGCACTGATCACGTGACTGATCATGCACTGATCACGTGGCTATCATGCACTGATCACTTGGCTGGACATACACTGATCACGTGCCTGATCATGCACTGATCACGTGGCTGATCATGCACTGATCACGTGACTGATCATGCACTGATCACGTGTCTGATCATGCACTGATCACGTGGCTATCATGCACTGCTCACGTGGCTGATCATGCCATGATCACGCAGCTACCATGTACTGGTCACATGACTGATCATGCACTGATCACGTGACTGATCATGCAGTGATCACGTGGCTATCATGAACTACACACGTGGCTGATCATGCAATGATCATGTAGCTACCATGTACAGGTCACGTGAATGATCAAACACCCATCAGGTGACTGATCATGCACTGATCACGTGGCTATCATGCACTGATCACGAGACTGATCATGCACTGTTCACGTCTATATCATGCACTGATCACATGACTGCCCATGCACTGATCACGTGGATGATCATACACTAATCTTTTGACAGATCATGCACTGATCACGTGGCTGATCATGCACTGATACCGTGACTGAGCATGGACTGATCACATGACTATCATGTAGTGATCACGTGACTTAATGGCGCTGATCATGTGACTGATCATGCGCTGATCATGTTTGCTATCATACACTGATCATGTGCCTCTGGAGGCAATAAACAAAGAGCTGAGTAGGCACGAATCAAACAGTCAGCAGGCAATAATCATGGAACTCAGGTGTGAGGAATCATGCTACTCAGCTGGCAATAATCAAGCAGCTGAGCAGGCAGGAATTACGCAGCACAGCTGGCAATTGTCAAGCAGATGACAGGCAGGAATCGTGCAGCTCAGCTGGCAATTGTCAAGCAGATGAGCAGACAGTAATCACGCAGCTCAGCAGGCCCTGATCACGTGACTGAGCATGCACTGTTCACGTGGCTGATCATACACTGATCACGTGATGATCATGCACTGATCACGTGGCTATCATGCACTGATCACGTGGCTGATCATGCACTGATCACGTGGCTGATCACACACCTGTCACGTGACTATCATGCACTGATCACGTGGCACTCATGCACTGATCACGTGGCTGATCATACACTGCTCACGTAACTCATGCACACATCACGTGGCTATCATGCACTGCTCACGTGGCTCATCATGGAATGATCACGTAGCAACCATATACTGGTCACGTGACTGATCATGCAAAGATCACGTAAATGATCATGCACTGTTCACGTGACTGATCATGTACTGATCACGTGACTGATCATGCACTGATCACGTGGCTATCATGCACTGTTCACGTGGCTGATCATGCAACGATCACGTAGCAACCATGTACTGGTCACGTGACTGATCATGCACTGATCACGTAATTGATCCTGCACTGATCACGTGGCTCATCATGCACTGATCACGTGGCTGATCACACATGTATCACGTGACTGATCATGCACTGATCACGTGGCTCTCATGCACTGATCACGTGGCTGTCATGCACTGATCACGTGGATATCATGCACTGATCACGTGGCTGATCATGCACGTATCACATGACTGATCATGCACTGATCACGTGGCTATCATGCACTGATCACGTGGCTATCATGCACTGATCACGTGGCTGATCAGGCAATGATCACGTAGCTACCATGTACTGGTCACGTGACTGATCATGCACTGATCACGTAATTGATCAGGCACTGATCATGTGGCTGATCATGCACTGATCACGTGGCTGATCATACACTGATCACATAACTGATCATGCACTGATCACGTGACTGATCATGCACTGATCACGTGGCTATCATGCACTGATCACTTGGCTGGACATACACTGATCACGTGCCTGGTCATGCACTGATCACGTGGCTGATCATGCACTGATCACGTGACTGATCATGCACTGATCTCGTGTCTGATCATGCACTGATCACGTGGCTATCATGCACTGCTCACGTGTCTGATCATGCCATGATCACGCAGCTACCATGTACTGGTCACATGACTGATCATGCACTGATCACGTGACTGATCATGCAGTGATCACGTGGCTATCATGAACTACTCACGTGGCTGATCATGCAATGATCATGTAGCTACCATGTACAGGTCACGTGAATGATCATACACCCATCAGGTGACTGATCATGCACTGATCACGTGGCTATCATGCACGGATCACGAGACTGGTCATGCACTGTTCACGTCTATATCATGCACTGATCACATGACTGCCCATGCACTGATCACGTGGATGATCATACACTAATCTTGTGACAGATCATGCACTGATCACGTGGCTGATCATGCACTGATACCGTGACTGAGCATGGACTGATCACATGACTATCATGTAGTGATCACGTGACTTAATGGCGCTGATCATGTGACTGATCATGCGCTGATCATGTTTGCTATCATACACTGATCATGTGCCTCTTGAGGCAATAAACAAAGAGCTGAGTAGGCACGAATCAAACAGTCAGCAGGCAATAATCATGGAACTCAGGTGTGAGGAATCATGCTGCTCAGCTGGCAATAATCAAGCAGCTGAGCAGGCAGGAATTACGCAGCACAGCTGGCAATTGTCAAGCAGATGACAGGCAGGAATCGTGCAGCTCAGCTGGCAATTGTCAAGCAGATGAGCAGACAGTAATCACGCAGCTCAGCAGGCCCAGATCACGTGACTGAGCATGCACTGTTCACGTGGCTGATCATACACTGATCACGTGATGATCATGCACTGATCACTTGGATATCATGCACTGATCACGTGGCTGATCATACACTGTTCACGTGTCTGACCATGCACTGATCACGTGGCTGATCATACACTGCTCACGTAACTGATCATGCACTGATCACGTGGCTATCATGCACTGATCACGTGGCTGATCATGCACTGTTCACGTGGCTGATCACACACCTGTTACGTGACATATCATGCACTGATCACGTGGCACTCATGCACTGATCACGTGGCTGATCATACTCTGCTCACGTAACTCATGCACACATCACGTGGCTATCATGCACTGCTCACGTGGCTCGTCATGGAATGATCACGTAGCAACCATATACTGGTCACGTGACTGATCATGCAAAGATCACGTAAATGATCATGCACTGTTCACGTGACTGATCATGTACTGATCACGTGACTGATCATGCACTGATCACGTGGCTATCATGCACTGCTCACGTGGCTGATCATGCAACGATCACGTAGCAACCATGTACTGGTCACGTGACTGATCATGCACTGATCACGTAATTGATCATGCACTGATCACGTGGCATCATGCACTGATCACGTGGCTGATCACACATGATCACGTGACTGATCATGCACTGATCACGTGGCTCATGCACTGATCACGTGGCTGATCATGCACTGATCACGTGGATATCATGCACTGATCACGTGGCTGATCATGCACTGATCACGTAGCTACCATGCACTGATCACGTGACTGATCATGCACTGATCACGTAATTGATCATGCACTGATCACGTGGCTGATCATGCACTGATCACGTGGCTGATCATGCACTGATCACGTGACTGATCATGCACTGATCACGTGACTGATCATGCACTGATCACGTGGCTGATCATGCACTGATCACGTGGCTATCATGCACTGATCACGTGGCTGATCATGCACTGATCACGTGGCTATCATGCACTGATCACGTGACTGATCATGCACTGATCACGTAACTGATCATGCACTGATCACGTGGCTGATCATGCACTGATCACGTGGCTGATCATGCACTGATCACGTGACTGATCATGCACTGATCACGTGACTGATCATGCACTGATCACGTGGCTATCATGCACTGATCACGTGGCTGATCATGCACTGATCACGTAGCTACCATGCACTGGTCACGTGACTGATCATGCACTGATCACGTAATTGATCATGCACTGATCACGTGGCTGATCATGCACTGATCACGTGGCTGATCATGCACTGATCACATGACTGATCATGCACTGATCACGTGGCTGATCATGCACTGATCACGTGGCTGATCATGCACTGATCACGTGACTGATCATGCACTGATCACGTGACTGATCATGCACTGATCACGTGGCTATCATGCACTGCTCACGTGGCTGATCATGCCATGATCACGCAGCTACCATGTACTGGTCACATGACTGATCATGCACTGATCACGTGACTGATCATGCAGTGATCACGTGGCTATCATGCACTACTCACGTGGCTGATCATGCAATGATCATGTAGCTACCATGTACAGGTCACGTGAATGATCATACACCCATCAGGTGACTGATCATGCACTGATCACGTGGCTATCATGCACTGATCACGAGACTGATCATGCACTGTCACGTCTATATCATGCACTGATCACATGACTGCCCATGCACTGATCACGTGGATGATCATACACTAATCTTGTGACAGATCATGCACTGATCACGTGGCTGATCATGCACTGATACCGTGACTGAGCATGGACTGATCACATGACTATCATGTAGTGATCACGTGACTTAATGGCGCTGATCATGTGACTGATCATGCGCTGATCATGTTTGCTATCATACACTGATCATGTGCCTCTGGAGGCAATAAACAAAGAGCTGAGTAGGCACGAATCAAACAGTCAGCAGGCAATAATCATGGAACTCAGGTGTGAGGAATCATGCTGCTCAGCTGGCAATAATCAAGCAGCTGAGCAGGCAGGAATTACGCAGCACAGCTGGCAATTGTCAAGCAGATGACAGGCAGGAATCGTGCAGCTCAGCTGGCAATTGTCAAGCAGATGAGCAGACAGTAATCACGCAGCTCAGCAGGCCCAGATCACGTGACTGAGCATGCACTGTTCACGTGGCTGATCATACACTGATCACGTGATGATCATGCACTGATCACTTGGATATCATGCACTGATCACGTGGCTGATCATACACTGTTCACGTGTCTGACCATGCACTGATCACGTGGCTGATCATACACTGCTCACGTAACTGATCATGCACTGATCACGTGGCTATCATGCACTGATCACGTGGCTGAACATGCACTGTTCACGTGGCTGATCACACACCTGTCACGTGACATATCATGCACTGATCACGTGGCACTCATGCACTGATCACGTGGCTGATCATACTCTGCTCACGTAACTCATGCACACATCACGTGGCTATCATGCACTGCTCACGTGGCTCGTCATGGAATGATCACGTAGCTACCATATACTGGTCACGTGACTGATCATGCACAGATCACGTAAATGATCATGCACTGTTCACGTGACTGATCATGTACTGATCACGTGACTGATCATGCACTGATCACGTGGCTATCATGCACTGCTCACGTGGCTGATCATGCAACGATCACGTAGCAACCATGTACTGGTCACGTGACTGATCATGCACTGATCACGTAATTGATCCTGCACTGATCACGTGGCTCATCATGCACTGATCACGTGGCTGATCACACATGTATCACGTGACTGATCATGCACTGATCACGTGGCTCTCATGCACTGATCACGTGGCTGTCATGCACTGATCACGTGGATATCATGCACTGATCACGTGGCTGATCACACACGTATCACATGACTGATCATGCACTGATCACGTGGCTATCATGCACTGATCACGTGGCTATCATGCACTGATCACGTGGCTGATCATGCACTGATCACGGCTACCATGTACTGATCACGTGACTGATCATGCACTGATCACGTGATTGATCATGCACTGATCACGTGGCTGATCATGCACTGATCACGTGGCTGATCATGCACTGATCACGTGACTGATCATGCACTGATCACGTGACTGATCATGCACTGATCACGTGGCTGATCATGCACTGATCACGTGGCTGATCATGCACTGATCACGTGACTGATCATGCACTGATCACGTGGCTGATCATGCACTGATCACGTGGCTATCATGCACTGATCACGTGGCTGATCATGCATGATCACGCAGCTATCATGTACTGATCACGTGACTGATCATGCACTGATCACGTGACTGATCATGCACTGATCACGTGGCTATCATGCACTGATCACGTGGCTGATCATGCACTGATCACGTGGCTGATCATGCACTGATCACGTGACTGATCATGCACTGATCACGTGACTGATCATGCACTGATCACGTGGCTGATCATGCACTGATCACGTGGCTGATCATGCACTGATCACGTGACTGATCATGCACTGATCACGTGACTGATCATGCACTGATCACGTGGCTATCATGCACTGATCACGTGGCTGATCATGCACTGATCACGCAGCTATCATGCACTGATCACGTGACTGATCATGCACTGATCACGTGACTGATCATGCACTGATCACGTGGCTATCATGCACTGATCACGTGGCTGATCATGCACTGATCACGTGGCTATCATGCACTGATCACGTGGCTGATCACACACTATCACGTGACTGATCATGCACTGATCACGTGGCTATCATGCACTGATCACGTGGCTATCATGCACTGATCACGTGGCTGATCATGCACTGATCACGTAGCTATCATGCACTGGTCACGTGACTGATCATGCACTGATCACGTGATTGATCATGCACTGATCACGTGGCTGATCATGCACTGATCACGTGGCTGATCATGCACTGATCACGTGACTGATCATGCACTGATCACGTGACTGATCATGCACTGATCACGTGGCTATCATGCACTGATCACGTGGCTGATCATACACTGATCACGTGCCTGATCATGCACTGATCACGTGGCTGATCATGCACTGATCACGTGACTGATCATGCACTGATCACGTGACTGATCATGCACTGATCACGTGGCTATCATGCACTGCTCACGTGGCTGATCATGCCATGATCACGCAGCTACCATGTACTGGTCACATGACTGATCATGCACTGATCACGTGACTGATCATGCACTGATCACGTGGCTATCATGCACTACTCACGTGGCTGATCATGCAATGATCATGTAGCTACCATGTACAGGTCACGTGAATGATCATACACCCATCAGGTGACTGATCATGCACTGATCACGTGGCTATCATGCACTGATCACGAGACTGATCATGCACTGATCACGTCTATATCATGCACTGATCACATGACTGCCCATGCACTGATCACGTGGATGATCATACACTAATCTTGTGACAGATCATGCACTGATCACGTGGCTGATCATGCACTGATACCGTGACTGAGCATGGACTGATCACATGACTATCATGTAGTGATCACGTGACTTAATGGCGCTGATCATGTGACTGATCATGCGCTGATCATGTTTGCTATCATACACTGATCATGTGCCTCTGGAGGCAATAAACAAAGAGCTGAGTAGGCACGAATCAAACAGTCAGCAGGCAATAATCATGGAACTCAGCTGTGAGGAATCATGCTGCTCAGCTGGCAATAATCAAGCAGCTGAGCAGGCAGGAATTACGCAGCACAGCTGGCAATTGTCAAGCAGATGACAGGCAGGAATCGTGCAGCTCAGCTGGCAATTGTCAAGCAGATGAGCAGACAGTAATCACGCAGCTCAGCAGGCCCAGATCACGTGACTGAGCATGCACTGTTCACGTGGCTGATCATACACTGATCACGTGATGATCATGCACTGATCACTTGGATATCATGCACTGATCACGTGGCTGATCATACACTGTTCACGTGTCTGACCATGCACTGATCACGTGGCTGATCATGCACTGCTCACGTGGCTGATCATGCACTGATCACGTGGCTATCATGCACTGATCACGTGGCTGATCATGCACTGATCACGTGGCTGATCATGCACTGATCACGTGGCTGATCATGCACTGATCACGTGCTGATCATGCACTGATCACGTGGCTATCATGCACTGATCACGTGGCTGATCATGCACTGATCACGTGTCTGATCATGCACTGATCACGTGGCTGATCATGCACTGATCACGTGACTGATCATGCACTGATCACGTGGCTATCATGCACTGATCACGTGGCTGATCATGCACTGATCACGTGGCTGATCATGCACTGATCACGTGACTATCATGCACTGATCACGTGGCATCATGCACTGATCACGTGGCTGATCATGCACTGATCACGTGACTCATGCACTGATCACGTGGCTATCATGCACTGATCACGTGGCTGTCATGCACTGATCACGTAGCTACCATATACTGGTCACGTGACTGATCATGCACTGATCACGTGGCTGATCATGCACTGATCACGTGACTGATCATGCACTGATCACGTGACTGATCATGCACTGATCACGTGGCTATCATGCACTGATCACGTGGCTGATCATGCAATGATCACGTAGCTACCATGTACTGGTCACGTGACTGATCATGCACTGATCACGTGACTGATCATGCACTGATCACGTGGCTGATCATGCACTGATCACGTGGCTGATCATGCACTGATCACGTGGCTATCATGCACTGATCACGTGGCTGATCACACACGATCACGTGACTGATCATGCACTGATCACGTGGCTGATCATGCACTGATCACGTGGCTATCATGCACTGATCACGTGGCTGATCATGCACTGATCACGTAGTACCATGCACTGGTCACGTGACTGATCATGCACTGATCACGTGACTGATCATGCACTGATCACGTGGCTGATCATGCACTGATCACGTGGCTGATCATGCACTGATCACGTGACTGATCATGCACTGATCACGTGACTGATCATGCACTGATCACGTGGCTATCATGCACTGATCACGTGGCTGATCATGCACTGATCACGTGACTGATCATGCACTGATCACGTGGCTGATCATGCACTGATCACGTGACTGATCATGCACTGATCACGTGACTGATCATGCACTGATCACGTGGCTATCATGCACTGATCACGTGGCTGATCATGCATGATCACGCAGCTATCATGTACTGGTCACATGACTGATCATGCACTGATCACGTGACTGATCATGCACTGATCACGTGGCTATCATGCACTGATCACGTGGCTGATCATGCACTGATCACGTAGCTACCATGCACTGATCACGTGACTGATCATGCACTGATCACGTGACTGATCATGCACTGATCACGTGGCTATCATGCACTGATCACGTGACTGATCATGCACTGATCACGTCTATATCATGCACTGATCACGTGACTGATCATGCACTGATCACGTGGCTGATCATGCACTGATCACGTGACTGATCATGCACTGATCACGTGGCTGATCATGCACTGATCACGTGACTGATCATGCACTGATCACGTGGCACTCATGCACTGATCACGTGGCTGATCATACACTGATCACGTAACTCATGCACTGATCACGTGGCTATCATGCACTGCTCACGTGTCATGCAATGATCACGTAGCTACCA
This sequence comes from Bos javanicus, assembly GCF_032452875.1. Taxonomy (NCBI): domain Eukaryota; kingdom Metazoa; phylum Chordata; class Mammalia; order Artiodactyla; family Bovidae; genus Bos; species Bos javanicus. The sequence continues at coordinate 823,104 of NW_026893605.1, read as the reverse complement.
TATACTGTCACGTGACTGATCATGCACTGATCACGTAAATGATCATGCACTGATCACGTGACTGATCATGCACTGATCACGTGACTGATCATGCACTGATCACGTGGCTATCATGCACTGCTCACGTGGCTGATCATGCAACGATCACGTAGCAACCATGTACTGGTCACGTGACTGATCATGCACTGATCACGTAATTGATCATGCACTGATCACGTGGCTCATCATGCACTGATCACGTGGCTGATCACACATGATCACGTGACTGATCATGCACTGATCACGTGGCTCTCATGCACTGATCACGTGGCTGATCATGCACTGATCACGTGGATATCATGCACTGATCACGTGGCTGATCACACACGTATCACATGACTGATCATGCACTGATCACGTGGCTATCATGCACTGATCACGTGGCTATCATGCACTGATCACGTGGCTGATCATGCAATGATCACGTAGCTACCATGTACTGGTCACGTGACTGATCATGCACTGATCACGTAATTGATCATGCACTGATCACGTGGCTGATCATGCACTGATCACGTGGCTGATCATACACTGATCACGTGACTGATCATGCACTGATCACGTGACTGATCATGCACTGATCACGTGGCTATCATGCACTGATCACGTGGCTGACATGCACTGATCACGTGCCTGATCATGCACTGATCACGTGGCTGATCATGCACTGATCACGTGACTGATCATGCACTGATCACGTGTCTGATCATGCACTGATCACGTGGCTATCATGCACTGCTCACGTGGCTGATCATGCCATGATCACGCAGCTACCATGTACTGGTCACATGACTGATCATGCACTGATCACGTGACTGATCATGCAGTGATCACGTGGCTATCATGCACTACTCACGTGGCTGATCATGCAATGATCATGTAGCTACCATGTACAGGTCACGTGAATGATCATACACCCATCAGGTGACTGATCATGCACTGATCACGTGGCTATCATGCACTGATCACGACTGATCATGCACTGATCACGTCTATATCATGCACTGATCACATGACTGCCCATGCACTGATCACGTGATGATCATACACTGATCACGTGACTGATCATGCACTGATACCGTGACTGAGCATGGACTGATCACATGACTATCATGTAGTGATCACGTGACTTAATGGCGCTGATCATGTGACTGATCATGCGCTGATCATGTTTGCTATCATACACTGATCATGTGCCTCTGGAGGCAATAAACAAAGAGCTGAGTAGGCACGAATCAAACAGTCAGCAGGCAATAATCATGGAACTCAGGTGTGAGGAATCATGCTGCTCAGCTGGCAATAATCAAGCAGCTGAGCAGGCAGGAATTACGCAGCACAGCTGGCAATTGTCAAGCAGATGACAGGCAGGAATCGTGCAGCTCAGCTGGCAATTGTCAAGCAGATGAGCAGACAGTAATCACGCAGCTCAGCAGGCCTAGATCACGTGACTGAGCATGCACTGTTCACGTGGCTGATCATACACTGATCACGTGATGATCATGCACTGATCACTTGGATATCATGCACTGATCACGTGGCTGATCATGCACTGATCACGTGTCTGACCATGCACTGATCACGTGGCTGATCATACACTGCTCACGTAACTGATCATGCACTGATCACGTGGCACTCATGCACTGATCACGTGGCTGATCATACTCTGCTCACGTAACTCATGCACACATCACGTGGCTATCATGCACTGATCACGTGGCTGTCATGGAATGATCACGTAGCAACCATATACTGGTCACGTGACTGATCATGCAAAGATCACGTAAATGATCATGCACTGTTCACGTGACTGATCATGTACTGATCACGTGACTGATCATGCACTGATCACGTGGCTATCATGCACTGCTCACGTGGCTGATCATGCAACGATCACGTAGCAACCATGTACTGGTCACGTGACTGATCATGCACTGATCACGTAATTGATCCTGCACTGATCACGTGGCTCATCATGCACTGATCACGTGGCTGATCACACATGTATCACGTGACTGATCATGCACTGATCACGTGGCTCTCATGCACTGATCACGTGGCTGTCATGCACTGATCACGTGGATATCATGCACTGATCACGTGGCTGATCACACACGTATCACATGACTGATCATGCACTGATCACGTGGCTATCATGCACTGATCACGTGGCTATCATGCACTGATCACGTGGCTGATCATGCAATGATCACGTAGCTACCATGTACTGGTCACGTGACTGATCATGCACTGATCACGTAATTGATCATGCACTGATCATGTGGCTGATCATGCACTGATCACGTGGCTGATCATACACTGATCACGTGACTGATCATGCACTGATCACGTGACTGATCATGCACTGATCACGTGGCTATCATGCACTGATCACTTGGCTGACATACACTGATCACGTGCCTGGTCATGCACTGATCACGTGGCTGATCATGCACTGATCACGTGACTGATCATGCACTGATCACGTGTCTGATCATGCACTGATCACGTGGCTATCATGCACTGCTCACGTGGCTGATCATGCCATGATCACGCAGCTACCATGTACTGGTCACATGACTGATCATGCACTGATCACGTGACTGATCATGCAGTGATCACGTGGCTATCATGCACTACTCACGTGGCTGATCATGCAATGATCATGTAGCTACCATGTACAGGTCACGTGAATGATCATACACCCATCAGGTGACTGATCATGCACTGATCACGTGGCTATCATGCACTGATCACGAGACTGATCATGCACTGATCACGTCTATATCATGCACTGATCACATGACTGCCCATGCACTGATCACGTGGATGATCATACACTAATCATGTGACAGATCATGCACTGATCACGTGGCTGATCATGCACTGATACCGTGACTGAGCATGGACTGATCACATGACTATCATGTAGTGATCACGTGACTTAATGGCGCTGATCATGTGACTGATCATGCGCTGATCATGTTTGCTATCATACACTGATCATGTGCCTCTGGAGGCAATAAACAAAGAGCTGAGTAGGCACGAATCAAACAGTCAGCAGGCAATAATCATGGAACTCAGCTGTGAGGAATCATGCTGCTCAGCTGGCAATAATCAAGCAGCTGAGCAGGCAGGAATTACGCAGCACAGCTGGCAATTGTCAAGCAGATGACAGGCAGGAATCGTGCAGCTCAGCTGGCAATTGTCAAGCAGATGAGCAGACAGTAATCACGCAGCTCAGCAGGCCCAGATCACGTGACTGAGCATGCACTGTTCACGTGGCTGATCATACACTGATCACGTGATGATCATGCACTGATCACTTGGATATCATGCACTGATCACGTGGCTGATCATACACTGTTCACGTGTCTGACCATGCACTGATCACGTGGCTGATCATACACTGCTCACGTAACTGATCATGCACTGATCACGTGGCTATCATGCACTGATCACGTGGCTGAACATGCACTGTTCACGTGGCTGATCACACACCTGTCACGTGACATATCATGCACTGATCACGTGGCACTCATGCACTGATCACGTGGCTGATCATACTCTGCTCACGTAACTCATGCACACATCACGTGGCTATCATGCACTGCTCACGTGGCTCGTCATGGAATGATCACGTAGCTACCATATACTGGTCACGTGACTGATCATGCACAGATCACGTAAATGATCATGCACTGTTCACGTGACTGATCATGTACTGATCACGTGACTGATCATGCACTGATCACGTGGCTATCATGCTCTGCTCACGTGGCTGATCATGCAACGATCACGTAGCAACCATGTACTGGTCACGTGACTGATCATGCACTGATCACGTAATTGATCATGCACTGATCACGTGGCTGATCACACATGATCACGTGACTGATCATGCACTGATCACGTGGCTATCATGCACTGATCACGTGGCTGATCATGCACTGATCACGTGGCTGATCATGCACTGATCACGTGGCTGATCATGCACTGATCACGTGACTGATCATGCACTGATCACGTGACTGATCATGCACTGATCACGTGGCTATCATGCACTGATCACGTGGCTGATCATGCATGATCACGCAGCTACCATGTACTGGTCACATGACTGATCATGCACTGATCACGTGACTGATCATGCACTGATCACGTGGCTATCATGCACTATCACGTGGCTGATCATGCAATGATCATGTAGCTACCATGTACAGGTCACGTGAATGATCATACACCCATCAGGTGACTGATCATGCACTGATCACGTGGCTATCATGCACTGATCACGAGACTGATCATGCACTGATCACGTCTATATCATGCACTGATCACATGACTGCCCATGCACTGATCACGTGGATGATCATACACTAATCATGTGACAGATCATGCACTGATCACGTGGCTGATCATGCACTGATACCGTGACTGAGCATGGACTGATCACATGACTATCATGTAGTGATCACGTGACTTAATGGCGCTGATCATGTGACTGATCATGCGCTGATCATGTTTGCTATCATACACTGATCATGTGCCTCTGGAGGCAATAAACAAAGAGCTGAGTAGGCACGAATCAAACAGTCAGCAGGCAATAATCATGGAACTCAGCTGTGAGGAATCATGCTGCTCAGCTGGCAATAATCAAGCAGCTGAGCAGGCAGGAATTACGCAGCACAGCTGGCAATTGTCAAGCAGATGACAGGCAGGAATCGTGCAGCTCAGCTGGCAATTGTCAAGCAGATGAGCAGACAGTAATCACGCAGCTCAGCAGGCCCAGATCACGTGACTGAGCATGCACTGTTCACGTGGCTGATCATACACTGATCACGTGTCTGATCATGCACTGATCACGTGGCTGATCATGCACTGATCACGTGGCTGATCATGCACTGATCACGTGGCTATCATGCACTGATCACGTGGCTGATCATGCACTGATCACGTGGCTGATCATGCACTGTCACGTGACTATCATGCACTGATCACGTGGCACTCATGCACTGATCACGTGGCTGATCATACACTGATCACGTGACTGATCATGCACTGATCACGTGGCTGATCATGCACTGATCACGTGGCTGATCATGCACTGATCACGTGACTATCATGCACTGATCACGTGGCATCATGCACTGATCACGTGGCTGATCATGCACTGATCACGTGACTGATCATGCACTGATCACGTGGCTATCATGCACTGATCACGTGGCTGATCATGCACTGATCACGTGGCTGATCATGCACTGATCACGTGACTGATCATGCACTGATCACGTGGCATCATGCACTGATCACGTGGCTGATCATGCACTGACACGTGACTCATGCACTGATCACGTGGCTATCATGCACTGATCACGTGGCTGATCATGCACTGATCACGTAGCAACCATGCACTGATCACGTGACTGATCATGCACTGATCACGTGGCTGATCATGCACTGATCACGTGACTGATCATGCACTGATCACGTGACTGATCATGCACTGATCACGTGGCTGATCATGCACTGATCACGTGGCTGATCATGCACTGATCACGTGGCTGATCACACATGATCACGTGACTGATCATGCACTGATCACGTGGCTGATCATGCACTGATCACGTGGCTGATCATGCACTGATCACGTGGCTATCATGCACTGATCACGTGGCTGATCACACACTGATCACGTGACTGATCATGCACTGATCACGTGGCTATCATGCACTGATCACGTGGCTATCATGCACTGATCACGTGGCTGATCATGCACTGATCACGTAGCTATCATGCACTGATCACGTGACTGATCATGCACTGATCACGTGACTGATCATGCACTGATCACGTGGCTGATCATGCACTGATCACGTGGCTGATCATGCACTGATCACGTGACTGATCATGCACTGATCACGTGACTGATCATGCACTGATCACGTGGCTGATCATGCACTGATCACGTGACTGATCATGCACTGATCACGTGACTGATCATGCACTGATCACGTGGCTATCATGCACTGATCACGTGGCTGATCATGCACTGATCATGTAGCTACCATGCACTGGTCACGTGACTGATCATGCACTGATCACGTGACTGATCATGCACTGATCACGTGGCTATCATGCACTGATCACGTGACTGATCATGCACTGTCACGTCTATATCATGCACTGATCACATGACTGATCATGCACTGATCACGTGGATGATCATGCACTGATCACTGACTGATCATGCACTGATCACGTGGCTGATCATGCACTGATCACGTGGCTGATCATGCACTGATCACGTGACTGATCATGCACTGATCACGTGGCTATCATGCACTGATCACGTGGCTGATCATACACTGATCACGTAACTGATCATGCACTGATCACGTGGCTATCATGCACTGATCACGTGGCTGATCATGCACTGATCACGTGGCTGATCACACACCTGTCACGTGACATATCATGCACTGATCACGTGGCACTCATGCACTGATCACGTGGCTGATCATACTCTGCTCACGTAACTCATGCACACATCACGTGGCTATCATGCACTGCTCACGTGGCTGATCATGCAATGATCACGTAGCTACCATATACTGGTCACGTGACTGATCATGCACTGATCACGTAAATGATCATGCACTGTTCACGTGACTGATCATGCACTGATCACGTGACTGATCATGCACTGATCACGTGGCTATCATGCACTGCTCACGTGGCTGATCATGCAACGATCACGTAGCAACCATGTACTGGTCACGTGACTGATCATGCACTGATCACGTAATTGATCATGCACTGATCACGTGGCTCATCATGCACTGATCACGTGGCTGATCACACATGTATCACGTGACTGATCATGCACTGATCACGTGGCTATCATGCACTGATCACGTGGCTGTCATGCACTGATCACGTGGCTGATCATGCACTGATCACGTGACTGATCATGCACTGATCACGTGACTGATCATGCACTGATCACGTGGCTATCATGCACTGATCACGTGGCTGATCATGCACTGATCACGTAGCTACCATGTACTGATCACGTGACTGATCATGCACTGATCACGTGACTGATCATGCACTGATCACGTGACTGATCATGCACTGATCACGTGGCTATCATGCACTGATCACGTGGCTGATCATGCACTGATCACGTGACTGATCATGCACTGATCACGTGGCTGATCATGCACTGATCACGTGACTGATCATGCACTGATCACGTGTCTGATCATGCACTGATCACGTGGCTATCATGCACTGCTCACGTGGCTGATCATGCATGATCACGCAGCTACCATGCACTGATCACATGACTGATCATGCACTGATCACGTGACTGATCATGCACTGATCACGTGGCTATCATGAACTACTCACGTGGCTGATCATGCAATGATCATGTAGCTACCATGTACAGGTCACGTGAATGATCATACACCCATCAGGTGACTGATCATGCACTGATCACGTGGCTATCATGCACTGATCACGTGACTGATCATGCACTGATCACGTCTATATCATGCACTGATCACATGACTGCCCATGCACTGATCACGTGGATGATCATACACTAATCTTGTGACAGATCATGCACTGATCACGTGGCTGATCATGCACTGATACCGTGACTGAGCATGGACTGATCACATGACTATCATGTAGTGATCACGTGACTTAATGGCGCTGATCATGTGACTGATCATGCGCTGATCATGTTTGCTATCATACACTGATCATGTGCCTCTGGAGGCAATAAACAAAGAGCTGAGTAGGCACGAATCAAACAGTCAGCAGGCAATAATCATGGAACTCAGGTGTGAGGAATCATGCTGCTCAGCTGGCAATAATCAAGCAGCTGAGCAGGCAGGAATTACGCAGCACAGCTGGCAATTGTCAAGCAGATGACAGGCAGGAATCGTGCAGCTCAGCTGGCAATTGTCAAGCAGATGAGCAGACAGTAATCACGCAGCTCAGCAGGCCCAGATCACGTGACTGAGCATGCACTGTTCACGTGGCTGATCATACACTGATCACGTGACTGATCATGCACTGATCACGTGGCTATCATGCACTGATCACGTGGCTGATCATGCACTGATCACGTGCTGACCATGCACTGATCACGTGACTGATCATGCACTGATCACGTAACTGATCATGCACTGATCACGTGGCTGATCATGCACTGATCACGTGGCTGATCACACATGATCACGTGACTGATCATGCACTGATCACGTGGCTATCATGCACTGATCACGTGGCTGTCATGCACTGATCACGTGGATATCATGCACTGATCACGTGGCTGATCACACTGATCACGTGACTGATCATGCACTGATCACGTGGCTATCATGCACTGATCACGTGGCTATCATGCACTGATCACGTGGCTGATCATGCACTGATCACGTAGCTATCATGCACTGATCACGTGACTGATCATGCACTGATCACGTGATTGATCATGCACTGATCACGTGGCTGATCATGCACTGATCACGTGGCTGATCACACATGATCACGTGACTGATCATGCACTGATCACGTGGCTATCATGCACTGATCACGTGACTGATCATGCACTGATCACGTCTATATCATGCACTGATCACATGACTGCCATGCACTGATCACGTGGATGATCATACACTGATCATGTGACAGATCATGCACTGATCACGTGGCTGATCATGCACTGATACCGTGACTGAGCATGGACTGATCACATGACTATCATGTAGTGATCACGTGACTTAATGGCGCTGATCATGTGACTGATCATGCACTGATCATGTTTGCTATCATACACTGATCATGTGCCTCTGGAGGCAATAAACAAAGAGCTGAGTAGGCACGAATCAAACAGTCAGCAGGCAATAATCATGGAACTCAGCTGTGAGGAATCATGCTGCTCAGCTGGCAATAATCAAGCAGCTGAGCAGGCAGGAATTACGCAGCACAGCTGGCAATTGTCAAGCAGATGACAGGCAGGAATCGTGCAGCTCAGCTGGCAATTGTCAAGCAGATGAGCAGACAGTAATCACGCAGCTCAGCAGGCCCTGATCACGTGACTGAGCATGCACTGTTCACGTGGCTGATCATACACTGATCACGTGATGATCATGCACTGATCACTGGATATCATGCACTGATCACGTGGCTGATCATGCACTGTTCACGTGTCTGACCATGCACTGATCACGTGGCTGATCATACACTGCTCACGTAACTGATCATGCACTGATCACGTGGCTGATCATGCACTGATCACGTGGCTGATCATGCACTGATCACGTGGCTGATCATGCACTGATCACGTGGCTGATCATGCACTGATCACGTGACTGATCATGCACTGATCACGTGGCTGATCATGCACTGATCACGTGACTGATCATGCACTGATCACGTGGCTGATCATGCACTGATCACGTGACTGATCATGCACTGATCACGTGACTGATCATGCACTGATCATGTTTGCTATCATACACTGATCATGTGCCTCTGGAGGCAATAAACAAAGAGCTGAGTAGGCACGAATCAAACAGTCAGCAGGCAATAATCATGGAACTCAGGTGTGAGGAATCATGCTGCTCAGCTGGCAATAATCAAGCAGCTGAGCAGGCAGGAATTACGCAGCACAGCTGGCAATTGTCAAGCAGATGACAGGCAGGAATCGTGCAGCTCAGCTGGCATTGTCAAGCAGATGAGCAGACAGTAATCACGCAGCTCAGCAGGCCCTGATCACGTGACTGAGCATGCACTGTTCACGTGGCTGATCATACACTGATCACGTGACTGATCATGCACTGATCACGTGGATATCATGCACTGATCACGTGGCTGATCATACACTGATCACGTGTCTGATCATGCACTGATCACGTGGCTGATCATGCACTGATCACGTAACTGATCATGCACTGATCACGTGGCTGATCATGCACTGATCACGTGGCTGATCATGCACTGATCACGTGGCTGATCATGCACTGATCACGTGGCTATCATGCACTGATCACGTGGCTGATCATGCACTGATCACGTGGCTGATCATGCACTGATCACGTAGCTATCATGCACTGATCACGTGACTGATCATGCACTGATCACGTGACTGATCATGCACTGATCACGTGGCTGATCATGCACTGATCACGTGACTGATCATGCACTGATCACGTGACTGATCATGCACTGATCACGTGACTGATCATGCACTGATCACGTGGCTGATCATGCACTGATCACGTGGCTGATCATGCACTGATCACGTGACTGATCATGCACTGATCACGTGGCTATCATGCACTGATCACGTGGCTGATCATGCACTGATCACGTAGCTATCATGCACTGATCACGTGACTGATCATGCACTGATCACGTGACTGATCATGCACTGATCACGTGACTGATCATGCACTGATCACGTGACTGATCATGCACTGATCACGTGACTGATCATGCACTGATCACGTGGCTATCATGCACTGATCACGTGGCTGATCATGCACTGATCACGTGGCTATCATGCACTGATCACGTGGCTGATCATGCACTGATCACGTGACTGATCATGCACTGATCACGTGACTGATCATGCACTGATCACGTGGCTATCATGCACTGATCACGTGGCTGATCATGCACTGATCACGTGACTGATCATGCACTGATCACGTGACTGATCATGCACTGATCACGTGGCTGTCATGCACTGATCACGTGGCTGATCATGCACTGATCACGTGGCTATCATGCACTGCTCACGTGGCTGATCATGCAACGATCACGTAGCATCATGTACTGATCACGTGACTGATCATGCACTGATCACGTAATTGATCATGCACTGATCACGTGGCTGATCATGCACTGATCACGTGGCTGATCACACATGATCACGTGACTGATCATGCACTGATCACGTGGCTATCATGCACTGATCACGTGGCTGATCATGCACTGATCACGTGGCTGATCATGCACTGATCACGTGGCTGATCATACACTGCTCACGTAACTGATCATGCACTGATCACGTGGCTATCATGCACTGATCACGTGGCTGAACATGCACTGTTCACGTGGCTGATCACACACCTGTCACGTGACATATCATGCACTGATCACGTGGCACTCATGCACTGATCACGTGGCTGATCATACTCTGCTCACGTATCTCATGCACACATCACGTGGCTATCATGCACTGCTCACGTGGCTCGTCATGGAATGATCACGTAGCAACCATATACTGGTCACGTGACTGATCATGCAAAGATCACGTAAATGATCATGCACTGTTCACGTGACTGATCATGTACTGATCACGTGACTGATCATGCACTGATCACGTGGCTATCATGCTCTGCTCACGTGGCTGATCATGCAACGATCACGTAGCAACCATGTACTGGTCACGTGACTGATCATGCACTGATCACGTAATTGATCCTGCACTGATCACGTGGCTCATCATGCACTGATCACGTGGCTGATCACACATGTATCACGTGACTGATCATGCACTGATCACGTGGCTCTCATGCACTGATCACGTGGCTGTCATGCACTGATCACGTGGATATCATGCACTGATCACGTGGCTGATCACACACGTATCACATGACTGATCATGCACTGATCACGTGGCTATCATGCACTGATCACGTGGCTATCATGCACTGATCACGTGGCTGATCATGCAATGATCACGTAGCTACCATGTACTGGTCACGTGACTGATCATGCACTGATCACGTAATTGATCATGCACTGATCACGTGGCTGATCATGCACTGATCACGTGGCTGATCATGCACTGATCACGTGACTGATCATGCACTGATCACGTGACTGATCATGCACTGATCACGTGGCTGATCATGCACTGATCACGTGGCTGATCATGCACTGATCACGTGACTGATCATGCACTGATCACGTGTCTGATCATGCACTGATCACGTGGCTATCATGCACTGCTCACGTGGCTGATCATGCCATGATCACGCAGCTACCATGTACTGGTCACATGACTGATCATGCACTGATCACGTGACTGATCATGCACTGATCACGTGGCTATCATGCACTACTCACGTGGCTGATCATGCAATGATCATGTAGCTACCATGTACAGGTCACGTGAATGATCATACACCCATCAGGTGACTGATCATGCACTGATCACGTGGCTATCATGCACTGATCACGAGACTGATCATGCACTGTTCACGTCTATATCATGCACTGATCACATGACTGCCCATGCACTGATCACGTGGATGATCATACACTAATCTTGTGACAGATCATGCACTGATCACGTGGCTGATCATGCACTGATACCGTGACTGAGCATGGACTGATCACATGACTATCATGTAGTGATCACGTGACTTAATGGCGCTGATCATGTGACTGATCATGCGCTGATCATGTTTGCTATCATACACTGATCATGTGCCTCTGGAGGCAATAAACAAAGAGCTGAGTAGGCACGAATCAAACAGTCAGCAGGCAATAATCATGGAACACAGGTGTGAGGAATCATGCTGCTCAGCTGGCAATAATCAAGCAGCTGAGCAGGCAGGAATCGTGCAGCTCAGCTGGCAATTGTCAAGCAGATGAGCAGACAGTAATCACGCAGCTCAGCAGGCCCAGATCACGTGACTGAGCATGCACTGTTCACGTGGCTGATCATACACTGATCACGTGGCTGATCATGCACTGATCACGTGGCTATCATGCACTGATCACGTGGCTGATCATGCACTGATCACGTGCTACCATGCACTGATCACGTGACTGATCATGCACTGATCACGTAATTGATCATGCACTGATCACGTGGCTGATCATGCACTGATCACGTGGCTGATCATGCACTGATCACGTGACTGATCATGCACTGATCACGTGACTGATCATGCACTGATCACGTGGCTATCATGCACTGATCACGTGGCTGATCATGCACTGATCACGTGGCTGATCATGCACTGATCACGTGGCTGATCATGCACTGATCACGTGACTGATCATGCACTGATCACGTGGCTGATCATGCACTGATCACGTGGCTATCATGCACTGATCACGTGGCTGATCATGCAATGATCACGTAGCTACCATGTACTGGTCACGTGACTGATCATGCACTGATCACGTAATTGATCATGCACTGATCACGTGGCTATCATGCACTGATCACGTGGCTGATCATACACTGATCACGTAACTGATCATGCACTGATCACGTGGCTATCATGCACTGATCACGAGACTGATCATGCACTGATCACGTCTATATCATGCACTGATCACATGACTGCCATGCACTGATCACGTGGATGATCATACACTAATCTTGTGACAGATCATGCACTGATCACGTGGCTGATCATGCACTGATACCGTGACTGAGCATGGACTGATCACATGACTATCATGTAGTGATCACGTGACTTAATGGCACTGATCATGTGACTGATCATGCGCTGATCATGTTTGCTATCATACACTGATCATGTGCCTCTGGAGGCAATAAACAAAGAGCTGAGTAGGCACGAATCAAACAGTCAGCAGGCAATAATCATGGAACTCAGGTGTGAGGAATCATGCTGCTCAGCTGGCAATAATCAAGCAGCTGAGCAGGCAGGAATTACGCAGCACAGCTGGCAATTGTCAAGCAGATGACAGGCAGGAATCGTGCAGCTCAGCTGGCAATTGTCAAGCAGATGAGCAGACAGTAATCACGCAGCTCAGCAGGCCCTGATCACGTGACTGAGCATGCACTGTTCACGTGGCTGATCATACACTGATCACGTGATGATCATGCACTGATCACGTGGATATCATGCACTGATCACGTGGCTGATCATACACTGTTCACGTGTCTGACCATGCACTGATCACGTGGCTGATCATACACTGCTCACGTAACTGATCATGCACTGATCACGTGGCTGATCATGCACTGATCACGTGGCTGATCATGCACTGATCACGTGGCTGATCATGCACTGATCACGTGGCTGATCATGCACTGATCACGTGACTGATCATGCACTGATCACGTGACTGATCATGCACTGATCACGTAACTGATCATGCACTGATCACGTGGCTGATCATGCACTGATCACGTGACTGATCATGCACTGATCACGTGACTGATCATGCACTGATCACGTGACTGATCATGCACTGATCACGTGGCTGATCATGCACTGATCACGTGGCTGATCATGCACTGATCACGTGGCTGATCATGCACTGATCACGTAGCTACATGTACTGATCACGTGACTGATCATGCACTGATCACGTAATTGATCATGCACTGATCACGTGACTATCATGCACTGATCACGTGGACTGATCATGCACTGATCACGTGACTGATCATGCACTGATCACGTGGCTATCATGCACTGATCACGTGGCTGATCATGCACTGATCACGTGGCTATCATGCACTGATCACATGGCTGATCATGCACTGATCACGTGACTGATCATGCACTGATCACGTGACTGATCATGCACTGATCACGTGGCTATCATGCACTGATCACGTGGCTGATCATGCACTGATCACGTGACTGATCATGCACTGATCACGTGACTGATCATGCACTGATCACGTGGCTGTCATGCACTGATCACGTGGCTGATCATGCACTGATCACGTGGCTATCATGCACTGATCACGTGGCTATCATGCACTGATCACGTGGCTGATCATGCACTGATACCGTGACTGAGCATGGACTGATCACATGACTATCATGTAGTGATCACGTGACTTAATGGCGCTGATCATGTGACTGATCATGCACTGATCATGTTTGCTATCATACACTGATCATGTGCCTCTGGAGGCAATAAACAAAGAGCTGAGTAGGCACGAATCAAACAGTCAGCAGGCAATAATCATGGAACTCAGGTGTGAGGAATCATGCTGCTCAGCTGGCAATAATCAAGCAGCTGAGCAGGCAGGAATTACGCAGCACAGCTGGCAATTGTCAAGCAGATGACAGGCAGGAATCGTGCAGCTCAGCTGGCAATTGTCAAGCAGATGAGCAGACAGTAATCACGCAGCTCAGCAGGCCCTGATCACGTGACTGAGCATGCACTGTTCACGTGGCTGATCATACACTGATCACGTGACTGATCATGCACTGATCACTTGGATATCATGCACTGATCACGTGGCTGATCATACACTGTTCACGTGTCTGACCATGCACTGATCACGTGGCTGATCATACACTGCTCACGTAACTGATCATGCACTGATCACGTGGCTGATCATGCACTGATCACGTGGCTGATCATGCACTGATCACGTGGCTGATCATGCACTGATCACGTGGCTATCATGCACTGATCACGTGGCTGATCATGCACTGATCACGTGGCTGATCATGCACTGATCACGTAGCTATCATGCACTGATCACGTGACTGATCATGCACTGATCACGTGGCTGATCATGCACTGATCATGGCTGATCATGCACTGATCACGTGACTGATCATGCACTGATCACGTGACTGATCATGCACTGATCACGTGACTGATCATGCACTGATCACGTGGCTGATCATGCACTGATCACGTGGCTGATCATGCACTGATCACGTGACTGATCATGCACTGATCACGTGGCTATCATGCACTGATCACGTGGCTGATCATGCAATGATCACGTAGCTACCATGTACTGGTCACGTGACTGATCATGCACTGATCACGTGACTGATCATGCACTGATCACGTGACTGATCATGCACTGATCACGTGACTGATCATGCACTGATCACGTGGCTATCATGCACTGATCACGTGGCTGATCATGCACTGATCACGTGGCTATCATGCACTGATCACGTGGCTGATCATGCACTGATCACGTGACTGATCATGCACTGATCACGTGACTGATCATGCACTGATCACGTGGCTATCATGCACTGATCACGTGGCTGATCATGCACTGATCACGTGACTGATCATGCACTGATCACGTGACTGATCATGCACTGATCACGTGGCTGATCATGCACTGATCACGTGGCTGATCATGCACTGATCACGTGGCTATCATGCACTGCTCACGTGGCTGATCATGCAACTGATCACGTAGCAACCATGTACTGGTCACGTGACTGATCATGCACTGATCACGTAACTGATCATGCACTGATCACGTGGCTGATCATGCACTGATCACGTGGCTGATCACACATGATCACGTGACTGATCATGCACTGATCACGTGGCTATCATGCACTGATCACGTGGCTGATCATGCACTGATCACGTGGATATCATGCACTGATCACGTGGCTGATCATGCACTGCTCACGTAACTGATCATGCACTGATCACGTGGCTATCATGCACTGATCACGTGGCTGATCATGCACTGATCACGTGGCTGATCACACACTGTCACGTGACATATCATGCACTGATCACGTGGCACATGCACTGATCACGTGGCTGATCATACACTGCTCACGTAACTCATGCACTGATCACGTGGCTATCATGCACTGATCACGTGGCTGTCATGCACTGATCACGTAGCAACCATATACTGGTCACGTGACTGATCATGCACTGATCACGTGACTGATCATGCACTGATCACGTGACTGATCATGCACTGATCACGTGACTGATCATGCACTGATCACGTGGCTGATCACACTGATCACGTGACTGATCATGCACTGATCACGTGGCTATCATGCACTGATCACGTGGCTGTCATGCACTGATCACGTGGATATCATGCACTGATCACGTGGCTGATCACACACGATCACATGACTGATCATGCACTGATCACGTGGCTATCATGCACTGATCACGTGGCTATCATGCACTGATCACGTGGCTGATCATGCACTGATCACGTACTGATCATGCACTGATCACGTAATTGATCATGCACTGATCACGTGGCTGATCATGCACTGATCACGTGGCTGATCATGCACTGATCACGTAACTGATCATGCACTGATCACGTGACTGATCATGCACTGATCACGTGGCTATCATGCACTGATCATGCACTGATCACGTGCCTGATCATGCACTGATCACGTGGCTGATCATGCACTGATCACGTGACTGATCATGCACTGATCACGTGTCTGATCATGCACTGATCACGTGGCTATCATGCACTGCTCACGTGGCTGATCATGCCATGATCACGCAGCTACCATGTACTGGTCACATGACTGATCATGCACTGATCACGTGACTGATCATGTGATCACGTGGCTATCATGCACTACTCACGTGGCTGATCATGCAATGATCATGTAGCTACCATGTACAGGTCACGTGAATGATCATACACCCATCAGGTGACTGATCATGCACTGATCACGTGGCTATCATGCACTGATCACGAGACTGATCATGCACTGTTCACGTCTATATCATGCACTGATCACATGACTGCCCATGCACTGATCACGTGGATGATCATACACTAATCTTGTGACAGATCATGCACTGATCACGTGGCTGATCATGCACTGATACCGTGACTGAGCATGGACTGATCACATGACTATCATGTAGTGATCACGTGACTTAATGGCGCTGATCATGTGACTGATCATGCGCTGATCATGTTTGCTATCATACACTGATCATGTGCCTCTGGAGGCAATAAACAAAGAGCTGAGTAGGCACGAATCAAACAGTCAGCAGGCAATAATCATGGAACTCAGGTGTGAGGAATCATGCTGCTCAGCTGGCAATAATCAAGCAGCTGAGCAGGCAGGAATTACGCAGCACAGCTGGCAATTGTCAAGCAGATGACAGGCAGGAATCGTGCAGCTCAGCTGGCAATTGTCAAGCAGATGAGCAGACAGTAATCACGCAGCTCAGCAGGCCCAGATCACGTGACTGAGCATGCACTGTTCACGTGGCTGATCATACACTGATCACGTGATGATCATGCACTGATCACTTGGATATCATGCACTGATCACGTGGCTGATCATACACTGTTCACGTGTCTGACCATGCACTGATCACGTGGCTGATCATACACTGCTCACGTAACTGATCATGCACTGATCACGTGGCTGATCATGCACTGATCACGTGGCTGATCATACACTGTTCACGTGACTGATCATGCACTGATCACGTGACTGATCATGCACTGATCACATGGCTATCATGAACTGATCACATAGCTATCATGCACTGATCACGTGGCTGATCATGCACTGATCACGTAAATGATCATGCACTGTTCACGTGACTGATCATGTACTGATCACGTGACTGATCATGCACTGATCACGTGGCTATCATGCTCTGCTCACGTGGCTGATCATGCAACGATCACGTAGCAACCATGTACTGGTCACGTGACTGATCATGCACTGATCACGTAATTGATCCTGCACTGATCACGTGGCTCATCATGCAGTGCTCACGTGGCTGATCACACATGTATCACGTGACTGATCATGCACTGATCACGTGGCTATCATGCACTGATCACGTGGCTGATCATGCACTGATCACGTGGATATCATGCACTGATCACGTGCTGATCACACACGATCACATGACTGATCATGCACTGATCTTGTGACTATCATGCACTGATCACGTGGCTGATCATGCACTGATCACGTGCTGAGCATGGACTGATCACATGACTATCATGTACTGATCACGTGACTGATCATGCACTGATCATGTGACTGATCATGCACTGATCATGTGGCTGATCATGCACTGATCACGTGCCTCTCAGGCAATGATCACAAAGAGCTGATCATGCACTGAATCAAACAGTCATCATGCACTGATCACGTGGAACTCAGGTGTGAGGATCATGCTGATCAGCTGGCAATAATCACGTGGCTGATCATGCCATGATCACGCAGCTACCATGTACTGGTCACATGACTGATCATGCACTGATCACGTGACTGATCATGCAGGATCGTGCACTACTCACGTGGCTGATCATGCAATTGTCAAGCAGAATGATCATACACCCATCAGTGAATCACGCAGCTCATCAGGCCCAGATCACGTGACTGAGCATGCACTGATCACGTGGATGATCATACACTGATCACGTGATGATCATGCACTGATCACGTGGAGATCATGCACTGATCACGTGGCTGATCATACACTGTTCACGTGACTGACCATGGACTGATCACGTGGCTGATCATACACTGATCATGTGACTGATCATGCACTGATCACGTGGCTATCATGCACTGATCACGTGGCTGATCATGCACTGATCACGTGGCTATCATGCACTGATCACGTCAGCTGATCATGCACTGATCACGTGACTGAGCATGCACTGATCACGTGGCTGATCATGCACTGATCACGTGACTGATCATGCACTGATCACGTGGCTGATCATGCACTGATCACGTGACTGATCATGCACTGATCACGTGCTATCATGCACTGATCACGTGACTGATCATGCACTGATCACGTAGCTGATCATGCACTGATCACGTGACTGATCATGCACTGATCACGTGACTGATCATGCACTGATCATGGCTGATCATGCACTGATCACGTGGCTGATCATGCACTGATCACGTGGCTATCATGCACTGATCACGTGACTGATCATGCACTGATCACGTGGATTATCATGCACTGATCACGTGGCTGATCATGCACTGATCACGTGGTGATCATGCACTGATCACGTGACTGATCATGCACTGATCACGTGGCTATCATGCACTGATCACGTGGCTGATCATGCACTGATCACGTGGCTATCATGCACTGATCACGTGGCTGATCATGCACTGATCACGTGACTGATCATGCACTGATCACGTGACTGATCATGCACTGATCACGTGGCTGATCATGCACTGATCACGTGGCTGATCATGCACTGATCACGTGCCTGATCATGCACTGATCACGTGACTGATCATGCACTGATCACGTACATCATGCACTGATCACGTCTGATCATGCACTGATCACGTGGCTGATCATGCACTAATCACGTGACTATCATGCACTGATCACGTGGCTGATCATGCACTGATACCGTGACTGAGCATGGACTGATCACATGACTATCATGTAGTGATCACGTGACTTAATGGCGCTGATCATGTGACTGATCATGCACTGATCATGTTTGCTATCATACACTGATCATGTGCCTCTGGAGGCAATAAACAAAGAGCTGAGTAGGCACGAATCAAACAGTCAGCAGGCAATAATCATGGAACTCAGGTGTGAGGAATCATGCTGCTCAGCTGGCAATAATCAAGCAGCTGAGCAGGCAGGAATTACGCAGCACAGCTGGCAATTGTCAAGCAGATGACAGGCAGGAATCGTGCAGCTCAGCTGGCAATTGTCAAGCAGATGAGCAGACAGTAATCACGCAGCTCAGCAGGCCCAGATCACGTGACTGAGCATGCACTGTTCACGTGGCTGATCATACACTGATCACGTGATGATCATGCACTGATCACTTGGATATCATGCACTGATCACGTGGCTGATCATACACTGTTCACGTGTCTGACCATGCACTGATCACGTGGCTGATCATACACTGCTCACGTAACTGATCATGCACTGATCACGTGGCTGATCATGCACTGATCACGTGGCTGATCATGCACTGATCACGTGGCTGATCATGCACTGATCACGTGGCTATCATGCACTGATCACGTGACTGTCATGCACTGATCACGGCTGATCATGCACTGATCACGTAACTGATCATGCACTGATCACGTGGCTGATCATGCACTGATCACGTGGCTGATCATGCACTGATCACGTGACTGATCATGCACTGATCACGTGACTGATCATGCACTGATCACGTGGCTGATCATGCACTGATCACGTGACTGATCATGCACTGATCACGTGACTGATCATGCACTGATCACGTGGCTATCATGCACTGATCACGTGGCTGATCATGCACTGATCACGTAGCTACCATGTACTGGTCACGTGACTGATCATGCACTGATCACGTAATTGATCATGCACTGATCACGTGACTGATCATGCACTGATCACGTGGCTGATCATGCACTGATCACGTGACTGATCATGCACTGATCACGTGGCTATCATGCACTGATCACGTGGCTGATCATGCACTGATCACGTGGCTATCATGCACTGATCACGTGGCTGATCATGCACTGATCACGTGACTGATCATGCACTGATCACGTGACTGATCATGCACTGATCACGTGGCTATCATGCACTGATCACGTGGCTGATCATGCACTGATCACGTGACTGATCATGCACTGATCACGTGACTGATCATGCACTGATCACGTGGCTGATCATGCACTGATCACGTGGCTGATCATGCACTGATCACGTGGCTGATCATGCACTGATCACGTGGCTGATCATGCACTGATCACGTGGCTGATCATGCACTGATACCGTGACTGAGCATGGACTGATCACATGACTATCATGTAGTGATCACGTGACTTAATGGCACTGATCATGTGACTGATCATGCACTGATCATGTTTGCTATCATACACTGATCATGTGCCTCTGATCACAATGATCACGAGACTGAGCAGGCACGAATCACGTGGATCATGCACTGATCATGGCTGATCATGCACTGATCACGTGCTAGCTGCACTGATCACAGGCTGATCATGCAGGCTCACGTAACTGAGCAGCACTGATCACGCAGCTACAGGCACTGATCACGTGGCTGAGCATGCACTGTTCACGTGGCTGATCACACACTGTCACGTGACTATCATGCACTGATCACGTGACTCATGCACTGATCACGTGGCTGATCATACACTGCTCACGTGACTGATCATGCACTGATCACGTGGCTATCATGCACTGATCACGTGGCTGATCATGGATGATCACGTGTGACCATGCACTGATCACGTGGCTGATCATGCACTGATCACGTGATCATGCACTGATCACGTGGCTGATCATGCACTGATCACGTGGCTGATCATGCACTGATCACGTGGCTGATCATGCACTGCTCACGTGGCTGATCATGCAACGATCACGTAGCAACCATGTACTGGTCACGTGACTGATCATGCACTGATCACGTAATTGATCCTGCACTGATCACGTGGCTCATCATGCACTGATCACGTGGCTGATCACACATGTATCACGTGACTGATCATGCACTGATCACGTGGCTCTCATGCACTGATCACGTGGCTGTCATGCACTGATCACGTGGATATCATGCACTGATCACGTGGCTGATCACACACGTATCACATGACTGATCATGCACTGATCACGTGGCTATCATGCACTGATCACGTGGCTATCATGCACTGATCACGTGGCTGATCAGGCAATGATCACGTAGCTACCATGTACTGGTCACGTGACTGATCATGCACTGATCACGTACTTGATCATGCACTGATCATGTGGCTGATCATGCACTGATCACGTGGCTGATCATACACTGATCACATAACTGATCATGCACTGATCACGTGACTGATCATGCACTGATCACGTGGCTATCATGCACTGATCACTTGGCTGGACATACACTGATCACGTGCCTGGTCATGCACTGATCACGTGGCTGATCATGCACTGATCACGTGACTGATCATGCACTGATCTCGTGTCTGATCATGCACTGATCACGTGGCTATCATGCACTGCTCACGTGGCTGATCATGCCATGATCACGCAGCTACCATGTACTGGTCACATGACTGATCATGCACTGATCACGTGACTGATCATGCAGTGATCACGTGGCTATCATGAACTACTCACGTGGCTGATCATGCAATGATCATGTAGCTACCATGTACAGGTCACGTGAATGATCATACACCCATCAGGTGACTGATCATGCACTGATCACGTGGCTATCATGCACTGATCACGAGACTGATCATGCACTGTTCACGTCTATATCATGCACTGATCACATGACTGCCCGTGCACTGATCACGTGGATGATCATACACTAATCTTGTGACAGATCATGCACTGATCACGTGGCTGATCATGCACTGATACCGTGACTGAGCATGGACTGATCACATGACTATCATGTAGTGATCACGTGACTTAATGGCGCTGATCATGTGACTGATCATGCGCTGATCATGTTTGCTATCATACACTGATCATGTGCCTCTGGAGGCAATAAACAAAGAGCTGAGTAGGCACGAATCAAACAGTCAGCAGGCAATAATCATGGAACTCAGTGTGAGGAATCATGCTGCTCAGCTGGCAATAATCAAGCAGCTGAGCAGGCAGGAATTACGCAGCACAGCTGGCAATTGTCAAGCAGATGACAGGCAGGAATCGTGCAGCTCAGCTGGCAATTGTCAAGCAGATGAGCAGACAGTAATCACGCAGCTCAGCAGGCCCAGATCACGTGACTGAGCATGCACTGTTCACGTGGCTGATCATACACTGATCACGTGATGATCATGCACTGATCACTTGGATATCATGCACTGATCACGTGGCTGATCATACACTGTTCACGTGTCTGACCATGCACTGATCACGTGGCTGATCATACACTGCTCACGTAACTGATCATGCACTGATCACGTGGCTATCATGCACTGATCACGTGGCTGAACATGCACTGTTCACGTGGCTGATCACACACCTGTCACGTGACATATCATGCACTGATCACGTGGCACTCATGCACTGATCACGTGGCTGATCATACTCTGCTCACGTAACTCATGCACACATCACGTGGCTATCATGCACTGCTCACGTGGCTCGTCATGGAATGATCACGTAGCAACCATATACTGGTAACGTGACTGATCATGCAAAGATCACGTAAATGATCATGCACTGTTCACGTGACTGATCATGTACTGATCACGTGACTGATCATGCACTGACCACGTGGCTATCATGCTCTGCTCACGTGGCTGATCATGCAACGATCACGTAGCAACCATGTACTGGTCACGTGACTGATCATGCACTGATCACGTAATTGATCCTGCACTGATCACGTGGCTCATCATGCACTGATCACGTGGCTGATCACACATGTATCACGTGACTGATCATGCACTGATCCCGTGGCTCATGCACTGATCACGTGGCTGTCATGCACTGATCACGTGGATATCATGCACTGATCATGTGGCTGATCACACACGTATCACATGACTGATCATGCACTGATCACGTGGCTATCATGCACTGATCACGTGGCTATCATGCACTGATCACGTGGCTGATCAGGCAATGATCACGTGGCTACCATGTACTGGTCACGTGACTGATCATGCACTGATCACGTAATTGATCATGCACTGATCATGTGGCTGATCATGCACTGATCACGTGGCTGATCATACACTGATCACATAACTGATCATGCACTGATCACGTGACTGATCATGCACTGATCACGTGCCTGGTCATGCACTGATCACGTGGCAGATCATGCACTGATCACGTGACTGATCATGCACTGATCTCGTGTCTGATCATGCACTGATCACGTGGCTATCATGCACTGCTCACGTGGCTGATCATGCCATGATCACGCAGCTACCATGTACTGGTCACATGACTGATCATGCACTGATCACGTGACTGATCATGCAGTGATCACGTGGCTATCATGAACTTCTCACGTGACTGATCATGCAATGATCATGTAGCTACCATGTACAGGTCACGTGAATGATCATACACCCATCAGGTGACTGATCATGCACTGATCACGTGGCTATCATGCACTGATCACGAGACTGATCATGCACTGTTCACGTCTATATCATGCACTGATCACATGACTGCCCGTGCACTGATCACGTGGTTGATCATACACTAATCTTGTGACAGATCATGCACTGATCACGTGGCTGATCATGCACTGATACCGTGACTGAGCATGGACTGATCACATGACTATCATGTAGTGATCACGTGACTTAATGGCGCTGATCATGTGACTGATCATGCGCTGATCATGTTTGCTATCATACACTGATCATGTGCCTCTGGAGGCAATAAACAAAGAGCTGAGTAGGCACGAATCAAACAGTCAGCAGGCAATAATCATGGAACACAGGTGTGAGGAATCATGCTGCTCAGCTGGCAATAATCAAGCAGCTGAGCAGGCAGGAATTATGCAGCACAGCTGGCAATTGTCAAGCAGATGACAGGCAGGAATCGTGCAGCTCAGCTGGCAATTGTCAAGCAGATGAGCAGACAGTAATCACGCAGCTCAGCAGGCCCAGATCACGTGACTGAGCATGCACTGTTCACGTGGCTGATCATACACTGATCACGTGATGATCATGCACTGATCACGTGGCTGATCATGCACTGATCACGTGTCTGACCATGCACTGATCACGTGGCTGATCATACACTGCTCACGTAACTGATCATGCACTGATCACGTGGCTATCATGCACTGATCACGCTGAACATGCACTGTTCACGTGGCTGATCACACACCCATCACGTGACTATCATGCACTGATCACGTGGCACTCATGCACTGATCACGTGGCTGATCATACTGTCACGTAACTGATCATGCACTGATCACGTGGCTATCATGCACTGATCACGTGGCTGATCACACACTGTCACGTGACTATCATGCACTGATCACGTGGCATCATGCACTGATCACGTGGCTGATCATACACTGATCACGTGACTGATCATGCACTGATCACGTGGCTATCATGCACTGATCACGTGGCTGATCATGCACTGATCACGTGGCTGATCATACACTGATCACGTGACTGATCATGCACTGATCACGTGGCATCATGCACTGATCACGTGGCTGATCATGCACTGACACGTGACTCATGCACTGATCACGTGGCTATCATGCACTGATCACGTGGCTGATCATGCACTGATCACGTATGATCATGCACTGATCACGTGACTGATCATGCACTGATCACGTGGCTGATCATGCACTGATCACGTGACTGATCATGCACTGATCACGTGACTGATCATGCACTGATCACGTAACTGATCATGCACTGATCACGTGGCTCATCATGCACTGATCACGTGGCTGATCACACATGATCACGTGACTGATCATGCACTGATCACGTGGCTCTCATGCACTGATCACGTGGCTGATCATGCACTGATCACGTGGCTATCATGCACTGATCACGTGGCTGATCACACACGTATCACATGACTGATCATGCACTGATCACGTGGCTATCATGCACTGATCACGTGGCTATCATGCACTGATCACGTGGCTGATCAGGCAATGATCACGTAGCTACCATGTACTGGTCACGTGACTGATCATGCACTGATCACGTAATTGATCATGCACTGATCATGTGGCTGATCATGCACTGATCACGTGGCTGATCATACACTGATCACATAACTGATCATGCACTGATCACGTGACTGATCATGCACTGATCACGTGGCTATCATGCACTGATCATTGGCTGGACATACACTGATCACGTGCCTGGTCATGCACTGATCACGTGGCTGATCATGCACTGATCACGTGACTGATCATGCACTGATCTCGTGTCTGATCATGCACTGATCACGTGGCTATCATGCACTGCTCACGTGGCTGATCATGCCATGATCACGCACTTACCATGTACTGGTCACATGACTGATCATGCACTGATCACGTGACTGATCATGCAGTGATCACGTGGCTATCATGAACTACTCACGTGGCTGATCATGCAATGATCATGTAGCTACCATGTACAGGTCACGTGAATGATCATACACCCATCAGGTGACTGATCATGCACTGATCACGTGGCTATCATGCACTGATCACGAGACTGATCATGCACTGTTCACGTCTATATCATGCAATGATCACATGACTGCCCGTGCACTGATCACGTGGATGATCATACACTAATCTTGTGACAGATCATGCACTGATCACGTGGCTGATCATGCACTGATACCGTGACTGAGCATGGACTGATCACATGACTATCATGTAGTGATCACGTGACTTAATGGCGCTGATCATGTGACTGATCATGCGCTGATCATGTTTGCTATCATACACTGATCATGTGCCTCTGGAGGCAATAAACAAAGAGCTGAGTAGGCACGAATCAAACAGTCAGCAGGCAATAATCATGGAACTCAGCTGTGAGGAATCATGCTGCTCAGCTGGCAATAATCAAGCAGCTGAGCAGGCAGGAATTACGCAGCACAGCTGGCAATTGTCAAGCAGATGACAGGCAGGAATCGTGCAGCTCAGCTGGCAATTGTCAAGCAGATGAGCAGACAGTAATCACGCAGCTCAGCAGGCCCAGATCACGTGACTGAGCATGCACTGTTCACGTGGCTGATCATACACTGATCACGTGATGATCATGCACTGATCACTTGGATATCATGCACTGATCACGTGGCTGATCATACACTGTTCACGTGTCTGACCATGCACTGATCACGTGGCTGATCATGCACTGCTCACGTAACTGATCATGCACTGATCACGTGGCTGATCATGCACTGATCACGTGGCTGATCATGCACTGATCACGTGGCTATCATGCACTGATCACGTGGCTGATCATGCACTGATCACGTGGCTGATCACACACTGTCACGTGACTATCATGCACTGATCACGTGGCATCATGCACTGATCACGTGGCTGATCATGCACTGATCACGTGACTGATCATGCACTGATCACGTGGCTGATCATGCACTGATCACGTGGCTGATCATGCACTGATCACGTGACTATCATGCACTGATCACGTGGCATCATGCACTGATCACGTGGCTGATCATGCACTGATCACGTAACTGATCATGCACTGATCACGTGGCTATCATGCACTGATCACGTGGCTGAATATACTGATCACGTGGCTGATCACACACCTGTCACGTGACTATCATGCACTGATCACGTGGCACTCATGCACTGATCACGTGGCTGATCATACACTGATCACGTAACTCATGCACATCACGTGGCTATCATGCACTGATCACGTGGCTGTCATGGAATGATCACGTAGCAACCATATACTGGTCACGTGACTGATCATGCAGATCACGTAAATGATCATGCACTGTTCACGTGACTGATCATGCACTGATCACGTGACTGATCATGCACTGATCACGTGGCTATCATGCACTGCTCACGTGGCTGATCATGCAACGATCACGTAGCAACCATGTACTGGTCACGTGACTGATCATGCACTGATCACGTAATTGATCATGCACTGATCACGTGGCTCATCATGCACTGATCACGTGGCTGATCACACATGTATCACGTGACTGATCATGCACTGATCACGTGGCTCTCATGCACTGATCACGTGGCTGTCATGCACTGATCACGTGGATATCATGCACTGATCATGTGGCTGATCACACACGTATCACATGACTGATCATGCACTGATCACGTGGCTATCATGCACTGATCACGGCTATCATGCACTGATCACGTGGCTGATCAGGCAATGATCACGTAGCTACCATGTACTGGTCACGTGACTGATCATGCACTGATCACGTAATTGATCATGCACTGATCATGTGGCTGATCATGCACTGATCACGTGGCTGATCATACACTGATCACATAACTGATCATGCACTGATCACGTGACTGATCATGCACTGATCACGTGGCTATCATGCACTGATCACTTGGCTGACATACACTGATCACGTGCCTGGTCATGCACTGATCACGTGGCTGATCATGCACTGATCACGTGACTGATCATGCACTGATCTCGTGTCTGATCATGCACTGATCACGTGGCTATCATGCACTGCTCACGTGGCTGATCATGCCATGATCACGCAGCTACCATGTACTGGTCACATGACTGATCATGCACTGATCACGTGACTGATCATGCAGTGATCACGTGGCTATCATGAACTACTCACGTGGCTGATCATGCAATGATCATGTAGCTACCCTGTACAGGTCACGTGAATGATCATACACCCATCAGGTGACTGATCATGCACTGATCACGTGGCTATCATGCACTGATCACGAGACTGATCATGCACTGTTCACGTCTATATCATGCACTGATCACATGACTGCCCGTGCACTGATCACGTGGATGAGCATACACTAATCTTGTGACAGATCATGCACTGATCACGTGGCTGATCATGCACTGATACCGTGACTGAGCATGGACTGATCACATGACTATCATGTAGTGATCACGTGACTTAATGGCGCTGATCATGTGACTGATCATGCGCTGATCATGTTTGCTATCATACACTGATCATGTGCCTCTGGAGGCAATAAACAAAGAGCTGAGTAGGCACGAATCAAACAGTCAGCAGGCAATAATCATGGAACACAGGTGTGAGGAATCATGCTGCTCAGCTGGCAATAATCAAGCAGCTGAGCAGGCAGGAATTAGCAGCACAGCTGGCAATTGTCAAGCAGATGACAGGCAGGAATCGTGCAGCTCAGCTGGCAATTGTCAAGCAGATGAGCAGACAGTAATCACGCAGCTCAGCAGGCCCAGATCACGTGACTGAGCATGCACTGTTCACGTGGCTGATCATACACTGATCACGTGATGATCATGCACTGATCACTTGGATATCATGCACTGATCACGTGGCTGATCATGCACTGATCACGTCTCTATCATGCACTGATCACGTGGCTGATCATGCACTGATCACGTGATGATCATGCACTGATCACGTGACTGATCATGCACTGATCACGTGGCTGATCACACACTGTATCACGTGACTGATCATGCACTGATCACGTGGCTATCATGCACTGATCACGTGGCTATCATGCACTGATCACGTGGCTGATCATACACTGATCACGTGACTGACCATGCACTGATCACGTGGCTGATCATACACTGCTCACGTGACTGATCATGCACTGATCACGTGGCTATCATGCACTGATCACGTGGCAACATGCACTGTTCACGTGGCTGATCACACACCTGTCACGTGACATATCATGCACTGATCACGTGGCACTCATGCACTGATCACGTGGCTGATCATACACTGCTCACGTAACTCATGCACTGATCACGTGGCTATCATGCACTGCTCACGTGGCTCGATCATGGAATGATCACGTAGCAACCATATACTGGTAACGTGACTGATCATGCAAAGATCACGTAAATGATCATGCACTGTTCACGTGACTGATCATGCACTGATCACGTGACTGATCATGCACTGATCACGTGGCTATCATGCACTGATCACGTGGCTGATCATGCACTGATCACGTAGCAACCATGTACTGATCACGTGACTGATCATGCACTGATCACGTAATTGATCATGCACTGATCACGTGGCTGATCATGCACTGATCACGTGGCTATCATGCACTGATCACGTGGCTGATCATGCACTGATCACGTGGCTATCATGCACTGATCACGGCTGATCACACACGATCACGTGACTGATCATGCACTGATCACGCATTGCACTGATCACGTGGCTGATCATGCACTGATCACGTAGCTACCATGTACTGATCACGTGACTGATCATGCACTGATCACGTAATTGATCATGCACTGATCACGTGGCTGATCATGCACTGATCACGTGGCTGATCATGCACTGATCACGTGGCTGATCATGCACTGATCACGTGACTGATCATGCACTGATCACGTGGCTATCATGCACTGATCACGTGGCTGATCATGCACTGATCACGTGCCTGATCATGCACTGATCACGTGGCTGATCATGCACTGATCACGTGACTGATCATGCACTGATCACGTGGCTGATCATGCACTGATCACGTGACTGATCATGCACTGATCACGTGGCTATCATGCACTGATCACGTGACTGATCATGCACTGATCACGTGCTGATCATGCACTGATCACGTGACTGATCATGCACTGATCACGTGTCTGATCATGCACTGATCACGTGGCTATCATGCACTGCTCACGTGGCTGATCATGCCATGATCACGCAGCTACCATGTACTGGTCACATGACTGATCATGCACTGATCACGTGACTGATCATGCAGTGATCACGTGGCTATCATGAACTACTCACGTGGCTGATCATGCAATGATCATGTAGCTACCATGTACAGGTCACGTGAATGATCATACACCCATCAGGTGACTGATCATGCACTGATCACGTGGCTATCATGCACTGATCACGAGACTGATCATGCACTGTTCACGTCTATATCATGCACTGATCACATGACTGCCCGTGCACTGATCACGTGGATGATCATACACTAATCTTGTGACAGATCATGCACTGATCACGTGGCTGATCATGCACTGATACCGTGACTGAGCATGGACTGATCACATGACTATCATGTAGTGATCACGTGACTTAATGGCGCTGATCATGTGACTGATCATGCGCTGATCATGTTTGCTATCATACACTGATCATGTGCCTCTGGAGGCAATAAACAAAGAGCTGAGTAGGCACGAATCAAACAGTCAGCAGGCAATAATCATGGAACTCAGGTGTGAGGAATCATGCTGCTCAGCTGGCAATAATCAAGCAGCTGAGCAGGCAGGAATTACGCAGCACAGCTGGCAATTGTCAAGCAGATGACAGGCAGGAATCGTGCAGCTCAGCTGGCAATTGTCAAGCAGATGAGCAGACAGTAATCACGCAGCTCAGCAGGCCCAGATCACGTGACTGAGCATGCACTGTTCACGTGGCTGATCATACACTGATCACGTGATGATCATGCACTGATCACTTGGATATCATGCACTGATCACGTGGCTGATCATACACTGTTCACGTGTCTGACCATGCACTGATCACGTGGCTGATCATACACTGCTCACGTAACTGATCATGCACTGATCACGTGGCTATCATGCACTGATCACGTGGCTGAACATGCACTGTTCACGTGGCTGATCACACACCTGTCACGTGACATATCATGCACTGATCACGTGGCACTCATGCACTGATCACGTGGCTGATCATACTCTGCTCACGTAACTCATGCACACATCACGTGGCTATCATGCACTGCTCACGTGGCTCGTCATGGAATGATCACGTAGCAACCATATACTGGTAACGTGACTGATCATGCAAAGATCACGTAAATGATCATGCACTGTTCACGTGACTGATCATGTACTGATCACGTGACTGATCATGCACTGATCACGTGGCTATCATGCTCTGCTCACGTGGCTGATCATGCAACGATCACGTAGCAACCATGTACTGGTCACGTGACTGATCATGCACTGATCACGTAATTGATCCTGCACTGATCACGTTCATCATGCACTGATCACGTGGCTGATCACACATGTATCACGTGACTGATCATGCACTGATCCCGTGGCTCTCATGCACTGATCACGTGGCTGTCATGCACTGATCACGTGGATATCATGCACTGATCACGTGGCTGATCACACACGTATCACATGACTGATCATGCACTGATCACGTGGCTATCATGCACTGATCACGTGGCTATCATGCACTGATCATGGCTGATCAGGCAATGATCACGTAGCTACCATGTACTGGTCACGTGACTGATCATGCACTGATCACGTAATTGATCATGCACTGATCATGTGGCTGATCATGCACTGATCACGTGGCTGATCATACACTGATCACGTAACTGATCATGCACTGATCACGTGACTGATCATGCACTGATCACGTGGCTATCATGCACTGATCACTTGGCTGACATACACTGATCACGTGCCTGGTCATGCACTGATCACGTGGCTGATCATGCACTGATCACGTGACTGATCATGCACTGATCACGTGGCTGATCATGCACTGATCACGTGGCTGATCATGCATCACGAGCTCACGTGACTGATCATGCACTGATCACGACTGGCATGATCACTGATCATGATCACGTGGCTGATCATGCAATGATCATGTAGCTACCATGTACAGGTCACGTGAATGATCATACACCCATCAGGTGACTGATCATGCACTGATCACGTGGCTATCATGCACTGATCACGAGACTGATCATGCACTGTTCACGTCTATATCATGCACTGATCACATGACTGCCCATGCACTGATCACGTGGATGATCATACACTAATCTTGTGACAGATCATGCACTGATCACGTGGCTGATCATGCACTGATACCGTGACTGAGCATGGACTGATCACATGACTATCATGTAGTGATCACGTGACTTAATGGCGCTGATCATGTGACTGATCATGCGCTGATCATGTTTGCTATCATACACTGATCATGTGCCTCTGGAGGCAATAAACAAAGAGCTGAGTAGGCACGAATCAAACAGTCAGCAGGCAATAATCATGGAACTCAGGTGTGAGGAATCATGCTGCTCAGCTGGCAATAATCAAGCAGCTGAGCAGGCAGGAATTACGCAGCACAGCTGGCAATTGTCAAGCAGATGACAGGCAGGAATCGTGCAGCTCAGCTGGCAATTGTCAAGCAGATGAGCAGACAGTAATCACGCAGCTCAGCAGGCCCAGATCACGTGACTGAGCATGCACTGTTCACGTGGCTGATCATACACTGATCACGTGATGATCATGCACTGATCACTGGATATCATGCACTGATCACGTGGCTGATCATACACTGATCACGTGTCTGACCATGCACTGATCACGTGGCTGATCATCACTGCACTGATCATGCACTGATCACGTGGCTATCATGCACTGATCACGTGGCTGATGCACTGTCACGGCTGATCACACACCTGTCACGTGACATATCATGCACTGATCACGTGGCACTCATGCACTGATCACGTGGCTGATCATACTCTGCTCACGTAACTCATGCACACATCACGTGGCTATCATGCACTGTCACGTGGCTGTCATGGAATGATCACGTAGCAACCATATACTGGTCACGTGACTGATCATGCAAAGATCACGTAAATGATCATGCACTGTTCACGTGACTGATCATGTACTGATCACGTGACTGATCATGCACTGATCACGTGGCTATCATGCTCTGCTCACGTGGCTGATCATGCAACGATCACGAGCAACCATGTACTGGTCACGTGACTGATCATGCACTGATCACGTAATTGATCCTGCACTGATCACGTGGCTCATCATGCACTGATCACGTGGCTGATCACACATGTATCACGTGACTGATCATGCACTGATCACGTGCATCATGCACTGATCACGTGGCTGTCATGCACTGATCACGTGGACATCATGCACTGATCATGGCTGATCACACACGTATCACATGACTGATCATGCACTGATCACGTGGCTATCATGCACTGATCACGTGGCTATCATGCACTGATCACGTGGCTGATCATGCAATGATCACGTAGCTACCATGTACTGGTCACGTGACTGATCATGCACTGATCACGTAATTGATCATGCACTGATCACGTGGCTGATCATGCACTGATCACGTGGCTGATCATACACTGATCACGTAACTGATCATGCACTGATCACGTGACTGATCATGCACTGATCACGTGGCTATCATGCACTGATCACGTGGCTATCATGCACTGATCACGTGGCTGATCATGCAATGATCACGTAGCTATCATGCACTGGTCACGTGACTGATCATGCACTGATCACGTAATTGATCATGCACTGATCACGTGGCTGATCATGCACTGATCACGTGGCTGATCATACACTGATCACATAACTGATCATGCACTGATCACGTGACTGATCATGCACTGATCACGTGGCTATCATGCACTGATCACGTGGCTGACATGCACTGATCACGTGACTGGTCATGCACTGATCACGTGGCTGATCATGCACTGATCACGTGACTGATCATGCACTGATCACGTGGCTGATCATGCACTGATCACGTGACTGATCATGCACTGATCACGTGTCTGATCATGCACTGATCACGTGGCTATCATGCACTGCTCACGTGGCTGATCATGCCATGATCACGCAGCTACCATGTACTGGTCACATGACTGATCATGCACTGATCACGTGACTGATCATGCAGTGATCACGTGGCTATCATGCACTACTCACGTGGCTGATCATGCAATGATCATGTAGCTACCATGTACAGGTCACGTGAATGATCATACACCCATCAGGTGACTGATCATGCACTGATCACGTGGCTATCATGCACTGATCACGAGACTGATCATGCACTGTTCACGTCTATATCATGCACTGATCACATGACTGCCCGTGCACTGATCACGTGGATGATCATACACTAATCTTGTGACAGATCATGCACTGATCACGTGGCTGATCATGCACTGATACCGTGACTGAGCATGGACTGATCACATGACTATCATGTAGTGATCACGTGACTTAATGGCGCTGATCATGTGACTGATCATGCGCTGATCATGTTTGCTATCATACACTGATCATGTGCCTCTGGAGGCAATAAACAAAGAGCTGAGTAGGCACGAATCAAACAGTCAGCAGGCAATAATCATGGAACTCAGGTGTGAGGAATCATGCTGCTCAGCTGGCAATAATCAAGCAGCTGAGCAGGCAGGAATTACGCAGCACAGCTGGCAATTGTCAAGCAGATGACAGGCAGGAATCGTGCAGCTCAGCTGGCAATTGTCAAGCAGATGAGCAGACAGTAATCACGCAGCTCAGCAGGCCCAGATCACGTGACTGAGCATGCACTGTTCACGTGGCTGATCATACACTGATCACGTGATGATCATGCACTGATCACTTGGATATCATGCACTGATCACGTGGCTGATCATACACTGTTCACGTGTCTGACCATGCACTGATCACGTGGCTGATCATACACTGCTCACGTAACTGATCATGCACTGATCACGTGGCTATCATGCACTGATCACGTGGCTGAACATGCACTGTTCACGTGGCTGATCACACACCTGTCACGTGACATATCATGCACTGATCACGTGGCACTCATGCACTGATCACGTGGCTGATCATACTCTGCTCACGTAACTCATGCACACATCACGTGGCTATCATGCACTGCTCACGTGGCTCGTCATGGAATGATCACGTAGCAACCATATACTGGTAACGTGACTGATCATGCAAAGATCACGTAAATGATCATGCACTGTTCACGTGACTGATCATGTACTGATCACGTGACTGATCATGCACTGATCACGTGGCTATCATGCTCTGCTCACGTGGCTGATCATGCAACGATCACGTAGCAACCATGTACTGGTCACGTGACTGATCATGCACTGATCACGTAATTGATCCTGCACTGATCACGTGGCTCATCATGCACTGATCACGTGGCTGATCACACATGTATCACGTGACTGATCATGCACTGATCACGTGGCTATCATGCACTGATCACGTGGCTGTCATGCACTGATCACGTGGATATCATGCACTGATCACGTGGCTGATCACACACGATCACGTGACTGATCATGCACTGATCACGTGGCTATCATGCACTGATCACGTGGCTATCATGCACTGATCACGTGGCTGATCATGCACTGATCACGTAGCTACCATGTACTGGTCACGTGACTGATCATGCACTGATCACGTAATGATCATGCACTGATCACGTGGCTGATCATGCACTGATCACGTGGCTGATCATGCACTGATCACGTGACTGATCATGCACTGATCACGTGGCTGATCATGCACTGATCACGTGCTATCATGCACTGATCACGTGGCTGATCATGCACTGATCACGTGGCTGATCATGCACTGATCACGTGACTGATCATGCACTGATCACGTGTCTGATCATGCACTGATCACGTGGCTATCATGCACTGCTCACGTGGCTGATCATGCCATGATCACGCAGCTACCATGTACTGGTCACATGACTGATCATGCACTGATCACGTGACTGATCATGCAGTGATCACGTGGCTATCATGAACTACTCACGTGGCTGATCATGCAATGATCATGTAGCTACCATGTACAGGTCACGTGAATGATCATACACCCATCAGGTGACTGATCATGCACTGATCACGTGGCTATCATGCACTGATCACGAGACTGATCATGCACTGTTCACGTCTATATCATGCACTGATCACATGACTGCCCATGCACTGATCACGTGGATGATCATACACTAATCTTGTGACAGATCATGCACTGATCACGTGGCTGATCATGCACTGATACCGTGACTGAGCATGGACTGATCACATGACTATCATGTAGTGATCACGTGACTTAATGGCGCTGATCATGTGACTGATCATGCGCTGATCATGTTTGCTATCATACACTGATCATGTGCCTCTGGAGGCAATAAACAAAGAGCTGAGTAGGCACGAATCAAACAGTCAGCAGGCAATAATCATGGAACTCAGTGTGAGGAATCATGCTGCTCAGCTGGCAATAATCAAGCAGCTGAGCAGGCAGGAATTACGCAGCACAGCTGGCAATTGTCAAGCAGATGACAGGCAGGAATCGTGCAGCTCAGCTGGCAATTGTCAAGCAGATGAGCAGACAGTAATCACGCAGCTCAGCAGGCCCAGATCACGTGACTGAGCATGCACTGTTCACGTGGCTGATCATACACTGATCACGTGATGATCATGCACTGATCACTTGGATATCATGCACTGATCACGTGGCTGATCATACACTGTTCACGTGTCTGACCATGCACTGATCACGTGGCTGATCATACACTGCTCACGTAACTGATCATGCACTGATCACGTGGCTATCATGCACTGATCACGTGGCTGAACATGCACTGTTCACGTGGCTGATCACACACCTGTCACGTGACATATCATGCACTGATCACGTGGCACTCATGCACTGATCACGTGGCTGATCATACTCTGCTCACGTAATCATGCACACATCACGTGGCTATCATGCACTGCTCACGTGGCTCGTCATGGAATGATCACGTAGCAACCATATACTGGTAACGTGACTGATCATGCAAAGATCACGTAAATGATCATGCACTGTTCACGTGACTGATCATGTACTGATCACGTGACTGATCATGCACTGATCACGTGGCTATCATGCACTGCTCACGTGGCTGATCATGCAACGATCACGTAGCAACCATGTACTGGTCACGTGACTGATCATGCACTGATCACGTAATTGATCCTGCACTGATCACGTGGCTCATCATGCACTGATCACGTGGCTGATCACACATGTATCACGTGACTGATCATGCACTGATCACGTGGCTCTCATGCACTGATCACGTGGCTGTCATGCACTGATCACGTGGATATCATGCACTGATCACGTGGCTGATCACACACGTATCACATGACTGATCATGCACTGATCACGTGGCTATCATGCACTGATCACGTGGCTATCATGCACTGATCACGTGGCTGATCATGCAATGATCACGTAGCTACCATGTACTGGTCACGTGACTGATCATGCACTGATCACGTAATTGATCATGCACTGATCACGTGGCTGATCATGCACTGATCACGTGGCTGATCATACACTGATCACATAACTGATCATGCACTGATCACGTGACTGATCATGCACTGATCACGTGGCTGATCATGCACTGATCACGTGGCTGGATCACACTGATCACGTGCCTGATCATGCACTGATCACGTGACTGATCATGCACTGATCTCGTGTCTGATCATGCACTGATCACGTGGCTATCATGCACTGCTCACGTGGCTGATCATGCCATGATCACGCAGCTACCATGTACTGGTCACATGACTGATCATGCACTGATCACGTGACTGATCATGCAGTGATCACGTGGCTATCATGAACTACTCACGTGGCTGATCATGCAATGATCATGT
The DNA here is from genome assembly GCF_032452875.1 of Bos javanicus. Lineage (NCBI taxonomy): Eukaryota > Metazoa > Chordata > Mammalia > Artiodactyla > Bovidae > Bos > Bos javanicus. The sequence goes on along the minus strand of NW_026893605.1, from coordinate 784,037 downwards.
AGCTACCATGTACAGGTCACGTGAATGATCATACACCCATCAGGTGACTGATCATGCACTGATCACGTGGCTATCATGCACTGATCACGAGACTGATCATGCACTGTTCACGTCTATATCATGCACTGATCACATGACTGCCCATGCACTGATCACGTGGATGATCATACACTAATCTTGTGACAGATCATGCACTGATCACGTGGCTGATCATGCACTGATACCGTGACTGAGCATGGACTGATCACATGACTATCATGTAGTGATCACGTGACTTAATGGCGCTGATCATGTGACTGATCATGCGCTGATCATGTTTGCTATCATACACTGATCATGTGCCTCTGGAGGCAATAAACAAAGAGCTGAGTAGGCACGAATCAAACAGTCAGCAGGCAATAATCATGGAACTCAGTGTGAGGAATCATGCTGCTCAGCTGGCAATAATCAAGCAGCTGAGCAGGCAGGAATTACGCAGCACAGCTGGCAATTGTCAAGCAGATGACAGGCAGGAATCGTGCAGCTCAGCTGGCAATTGTCAAGCAGATGAGCAGACAGTAATCACGCAGCTCAGCAGGCCCAGATCACGTGACTGAGCATGCACTGTTCACGTGGCTGATCATACACTGATCACGTGATGATCATGCACTGATCACTTGGATATCATGCACTGATCACGTGGCTGATCATACACTGTTCACGTGTCTGACCATGCACTGATCACGTGGCTGATCATACACTGCTCACGTAACTGATCATGCACTGATCACGTGGCTATCATGCACTGATCACGTGGCTGAACATGCACTGTTCACGTGGCTGATCACACACCTGTCACGTGACATATCATGCACTGATCACGTGGCACTCATGCACTGATCACGTGGCTGATCATACTCTGCTCACGTAACTCATGCACACATCACGTGGCTATCATGCACTGCTCACGTGGCTCGTCATGAATGATCACGTAGCAACCATATACTGGTCACGTGACTGATCATGCACTGATCACGTAAATGATCATGCACTGTTCACGTGACTGATCATGCACTGATCACGTGACTGATCATGCACTGATCACGTGGCTATCATGCACTGCTCACGTGGCTGATCATGCAACGATCACGTAGCAACCATGTACTGGTCACGTGACTGATCATGCACTGATCACTGATCCTGCACTGATCACGTGGCTCATCATGCACTGATCACGTGGCTGATCACACATGTATCACGTGACTGATCATGCACTGATCACGTGGCTATCATGCACTGATCACGTGGCTGTCATGCACTGATCACGTGGATATCATGCACTGATCACGTGGCTGATCACACACGTATCACATGACTGATCATGCACTGATCACGTGGCTATCATGCACTGATCACGTGGCTATCATGCACTGATCACGTGGCTGATCATGCAATGATCACGTAGCTACCATGTACTGGTCACGTGACTGATCATGCACTGATCACGTAATTGATCATGCACTGATCATGTGGCTGATCATGCACTGATCACGTGGCTGATCATACACTGATCACGTGACTGATCATGCACTGATCACGTGACTGATCATGCACTGATCACGTGGCTATCATGCACTGATCACTTGGCTGACATGCACTGATCACGTGCCTGATCATGCACTGATCACGTGACTGATCATGCACTGATCACGTGTCTGATCATGCACTGATCACGTGGCTATCATGCACTGCTCACGTGGCTGATCATGCCATGATCACGCAGCTACCATGTACTGGTCACATGACTGATCATGCACTGATCACGTGACTGATCATGCAGTGATCACGTGGCTATCATGCACTACTCACGTGGCTGATCATGCAATGATCATGTAGCTACCATGTACAGGTCACGTGAATGATCATACACCCATCAGGTGACTGATCATGCACTGATCACGTGGCTATCATGCACTGATCACGAGACTGATCATGCACTGATCACGTCTATATCATGCACTGATCACATGACTGCCCATGCACTGATCACGTGGATGATCATACACTTTGTGACAGATCATGCACTGATCACGTGGCTGATCATGCACTGATACCGTGACTGAGCATGGACTGATCACATGACTATCATGTAGTGATCACGTGACTTAATGGCGCTGATCATGTGACTGATCATGCGCTGATCATGTTTGCTATCATACACTGATCATGTGCCTCTGGAGGCAATAAACAAAGAGCTGAGTAGGCACGAATCAAACAGTCAGCAGGCAATAATCATGGAACTCAGTGTGAGGAATCATGCTGCTCAGCTGGCAATAATCAAGCAGCTGAGCAGGCAGGAATTACGCAGCACAGCTGGCAATTGTCAAGCAGATGACAGGCAGGAATCGTGCAGCTCAGCTGGCAATTGTCAAGCAGATGAGCAGACAGTAATCACGCAGCTCAGCAGGCCCAGATCACGTGACTGAGCATGCACTGTTCACGTGGCTGATCATACACTGATCACGTGATGATCATGCACTGATCACTTGGATATCATGCACTGATCACGTGGCTGATCATACACTGTTCACGTGTCTGACCATGCACTGATCACGTGGCTGATCATACACTGCTCACGTAACTGATCATGCACTGATCACGTGGCTATCATGCACTGATCACGTGGCTGAACATGCACTGTTCACGTGGCTGATCACACACCTGTCACGTGACATATCATGCACTGATCACGTGGCACTCATGCACTGATCACGTGGCTGATCATACTCTGCTCACGTAACTCATGCACACATCACGTGGCTATCATGCACTGCTCACGTGGCTCGTCATGGAATGATCACGTAGCTACCATATACTGGTCACGTGACTGATCATGCAAAGATCACGTAAATGATCATGCACTGTTCACGTGACTGATCATGTACTGATCACGTGACTGATCATGCACTGATCACGTGGCTATCATGCTCTGCTCACGTGGCTGATCATGCAACGATCACGTAGCAACCATGTACTGGTCACGTGACTGATCATGCACTGATCACGTAATTGATCCTGCACTGATCACGTGGCTCATCATGCACTGATCACGTGGCTGATCACACATGTATCACGTGACTGATCATGCACTGATCACGTGGCTATCATGCACTGATCACGTGGCTGTCATGCACTGATCACGTGGATATCATGCACTGATCACGTGGCTGATCACACACGTATCACATGACTGATCATGCACTGATCACGTGGCTATCATGCACTGATCACGTGGCTATCATGCACTGATCACGTGGCTGATCATGCAATGATCACGTAGCTACCATGTACTGGTCACGTGACTGATCATGCACTGATCACGTGACTGATCATGCACTGATCACGTGGCTGATCATGCACTGATCACGTGGCTGATCATGCACTGATCACATAACTGATCATGCACTGATCACGTGACTGATCATGCACTGATCACGTGGCTATCATGCACTGATCACGTGGCTGATCATGCACTGATCACGTGACTGATCATGCACTGATCACGTGGCTGATCATGCACTGATCACGTGACTGATCATGCACTGATCACGTGGCTGATCATGCACTGATCACGTGACTGATCATGCACTGATCACGTGACTGATCATGCACTGATCACGTGGCTATCATGCACTGATCACGTGGCTGATCATGCATGATCACGCAGCTATCATGCACTGATCACGTGACTGATCATGCACTGATCACGTGACTGATCATGCACTGATCACGTGGCTATCATGCACTATCACGTGGCTGATCATGCACTGATCACGTAGCTATCATGCACAGATCACGTGAGATCATGCACTGATCACGTGACTGATCATGCACTGATCACGTGGCTATCATGCACTGATCACGTGACTGATCATGCACTGATCACGTCTATATCATGCACTGATCACGTGACTGATCATGCACTGATCACGTGGCTGATCATGCACTGATCACGTGACTGATCATGCACTGTTCACGTGGCTGATCACACACTGATCACGTGACATGATCATGCACTGATCACGTGGCATCATGCACTGATCACGTGGCTGATCATACACTGATCACGTGACTCATGCACACATCACGTGGCTATCATGCACTGCTCACGTGGCTCGTCATGCAATGATCACGTAGCTACCATATACTGGTCACGTGACTGATCATGCACTGATCACGTAATGATCATGCACTGATCACGTGACTGATCATGCACTGATCACGTGACTGATCATGCACTGATCACGTGGCTATCATGCACTGCTCACGTGGCTGATCATGCAACGATCACGTAGCAACCATGTACTGGTCACGTGACTGATCATGCACTGATCACGTAATTGATCATGCACTGATCACGTGGCTGATCATGCACTGATCACGTGGCTGATCACACATGATCACGTGACTGATCATGCACTGATCACGTGGCTATCATGCACTGATCACGTGGCTGATCATGCACTGATCACGTGGATATCATGCACTGATCACGTGGCTGATCACACACGATCACGTGACTGATCATGCACTGATCACGTGGCTGATCATGCACTGATCACGTGGCTATCATGCACTGATCACGTGGCTGATCATGCCATGATCACGCAGCTACCATGTACTGATCACATGACTGATCATGCACTGATCACGTGACTGATCATGCAGTGATCACGTGGCTATCATGCACTACTCACGTGGCTGATCATGCAATGATCATGTAGCTACCATGTACAGGTCACGTGAATGATCATACACCCATCAGGTGACTGATCATGCACTGATCACGTGGCTATCATGCACTGATCACGAGACTGATCATGCACTGATCACGTCTATATCATGCACTGATCACATGACTGCCCATGCACTGATCACGTGGATGATCATACACTAATCATGTGACAGATCATGCACTGATCACGTGGCTGATCATGCACTGATACCGTGACTGAGCATGGACTGATCACATGACTATCATGTAGTGATCACGTGACTTAATGGCGCTGATCATGTGACTGATCATGCGCTGATCATGTTTGCTATCATACACTGATCATGTGCCTCTGGAGGCAATAAACAAAGAGCTGAGTAGGCACGAATCAAACAGTCAGCAGGCAATAATCATGGAACTCAGGTGTGAGGAATCATGCTGCTCAGCTGGCAATAATCAAGCAGCTGAGCAGGCAGGAATTACGCAGCACAGCTGGCAATTGTCAAGCAGATGACAGGCAGGAATCGTGCAGCTCAGCTGGCAATTGTCAAGCAGATGAGCAGACAGTAATCACGCAGCTCAGCAGGCCCAGATCACGTGACTGAGCATGCACTGTTCACGTGGCTGATCATACACTGATCACGTGATGATCATGCACTGATCACTTGGATATCATGCACTGATCACGTGGCTGATCATACACTGTTCACGTGTCTGACCATGCACTGATCACGTGGCTGATCATACACTGCTCACGTAACTGATCATGCACTGATCACGTGGCTATCATGCACTGATCACGTGGCTGAACATGCACTGTTCACGTGGCTGATCACACACCTGTCACGTGACATATCATGCACTGATCACGTGGCACTCATGCACTGATCACGTGGCTGATCATACTCTGCTCACGTAACTCATGCACACATCACGTGGCTATCATGCACTGCTCACGTGGCTCGTCATGGAATGATCACGTAGCAACCATATACTGGTCACGTGACTGATCATGCAAAGATCACGTAAATGATCATGCACTGTTCACGTGACTGATCATGTACTGATCACGTGACTGATCATGCACTGATCACGTGGCTATCATGCTCTGCTCACGTGGCTGATCATGCAACGATCACGTAGCAACCATGTACTGGTCACGTGACTGATCATGCACTGATCACGTAATTGATCCTGCACTGATCACGTGGCTCATCATGCACTGATCACGTGGCTGATCACACATGTATCACGTGACTGATCATGCACTGATCCCGTGGCTCTCATGCACTGATCACGTGGCTGTCATGCACTGATCACGTGGATATCATGCACTGATCACGTGGCTGATCACACACGTATCACATGACTGATCATGCACTGATCACGTGGCTATCATGCACTGATCACGTGGCTATCATGCACTGATCACGTGGCTGATCAGGCAATGATCACGTAGCTACCATGCACTGATCACGTGACTGATCATGCACTGATCACGTAATTGATCATGCACTGATCACGTGGCTGATCATGCACTGATCACGTGGCTGATCATACACTGATCACATAACTGATCATGCACTGATCACGTGACTGATCATGCACTGATCACGTGGCTATCATGCACTGATCACTTGGCTGACATGCACTGATCACGTGACTGATCATGCACTGATCACGTGGCTGATCATGCACTGATCACGTGACTGATCATGCACTGATCACGGGCTGATCATGCACTGATCACGTGACTGATCATGCACTGATCACGTGTCTGATCATGCACTGATCACGTGGCTATCATGCACTGATCACGTGGCTGATCATGCCATGATCACGCAGCTACCATGTACTGGTCACATGACTGATCATGCACTGATCACGTGACTGATCATGCACTGATCACGTGGCTATCATGAACTACTCACGTGGCTGATCATGCAATGATCATGTAGCTACCATGTACAGGTCACGTGAATGATCATACACCCATCAGGTGACTGATCATGCACTGATCACGTGGCTATCATGCACTGATCACGAGACTGATCATGCACTGTTCACGTCTATATCATGCACTGATCACATGACTGCCCATGCACTGATCACGTGGATGATCATACACTGATCTTGTGACAGATCATGCACTGATCACGTGGCTGATCATGCACTGATACCGTGACTGAGCATGGACTGATCACATGACTATCATGTAGTGATCACGTGACTTAATGGCGCTGATCATGTGACTGATCATGCGCTGATCATGTTTGCTATCATACACTGATCATGTGCCTCTGGAGGCAATAAACAAAGAGCTGAGTAGGCACGAATCAAACAGTCAGCAGGCAATAATCATGGAACTCAGGTGTGAGGAATCATGCTGCTCAGCTGGCAATAATCAAGCAGCTGAGCAGGCACTGCAGCACAGCTGGCAATTGTCAAGCAGATGACAGGCAGGAATCGTGCAGCTCAGCTGGCAATTGTCAAGCAGATGAGCAGACAGTAATCACGCAGCTCAGCAGGCCCAGATCACGTGACTGAGCATGCACTGTTCACGTGGCTGATCATACACTGATCACGTGATGATCATGCACTGATCACTTGGATATCATGCACTGATCACGTGGCTGATCATACACTGTTCACGTGTCTGACCATGCACTGATCACGTGGCTGATCATGCACTGCTCACGTAACTGATCATGCACTGATCACGTGGCTATCATGCACTGATCACGTGGCTGAACATGCACTGTTCACGTGGCTGATCACACACCTGTCACGTGACATATCATGCACTGATCACGTGGCACTCATGCACTGATCACGTGGCTGATCATACTCTGCTCACGTAACTCATGCACACATCACGTGGCTATCATGCACTGCTCACGTGGCTGTCATGGAATGATCACGTAGCAACCATATACTGGTCACGTGACTGATCATGCAAAGATCACGTAAATGATCATGCACTGTTCACGTGACTGATCATGCACTGATCACGTGACTGATCATGCACTGATCACGTGGCTATCATGCACTGCTCACGTGGCTGATCATGCAACGATCACGTAGCAACCATGTACTGGTCACGTGACTGATCATGCACTGATCACGTAATTGATCATGCACTGATCACGTGGCTCATCATGCACTGATCACGTGGCTGATCACACATGATCACGTGACTGATCATGCACTGATCACGTGGCTATCATGCACTGATCACGTGGCTATCATGCACTGATCACGTGGATATCATGCACTGATCACGTGGCTGATCATGCACTGATCACGTGGCTATCATGCACTGATCACGTGGCTGATCATGCACTGATCACGTGCTATCATGCACTGATCACGTGACTGATCATGCACTGATCACGTGGCTGATCATGCACTGATCACGTGGCTGATCATGCACTGATCACGTGGCTGATCACACATGATCACGTGACTGATCATGCACTGATCACGTGGCTATCATGCACTGATCACGTGGCTATCATGCACTGATCACGTGGCTGATCATGCAATGATCACGTAGCTACCATGACTGGTCACGTGACTGATCATGCACTGATCACGTAATTGATCATGCACTGATCACGTGGCTGATCATGCACTGATCACGTGGCTGATCATACACTGATCACGTGACTGATCATGCACTGATCACGTGACTGATCATGCACTGATCATGGCTATCATGCACTGATCACTTGCTGATCATGCACTGATCACGTGCCTGATCATGCACTGATCACGTGACTGATCATGCACTGATCACGTGTCTGATCATGCACTGATCACGTGGCTATCATGCACTGCTCACGTGGCTGATCATGCCATGATCACGCAGCTACCATGTACTGGTCACATGACTGATCATGCACTGATCACGTGACTGATCATGCACTGATCACGTGGCTATCATGCACTACTCACGTGGCTGATCATGCAATGATCATGTAGCTACCATGTACAGGTCACGTGAATGATCATACACCCATCAGGTGACTGATCATGCACTGATCACGTGGCTATCATGCACTGATCACGAGACTGATCATGCACTGATCACGTCTATATCATGCACTGATCACATGACTGCCCATGCACTGATCACGTGGATGATCATACACTAATCTTGTGACAGATCATGCACTGATCACGTGGCTGATCATGCACTGATACCGTGACTGAGCATGGACTGATCACATGACTATCATGTAGTGATCACGTGACTTAATGGCGCTGATCATGTGACTGATCATGCGCTGATCATGTTTGCTATCATACACTGATCATGTGCCTCTGGAGGCAATAAACAAAGAGCTGAGTAGGCACGAATCAAACAGTCAGCAGGCAATAATCATGGAACTCAGGTGTGAGGAATCATGCTGCTCAGCTGGCAATAATCAAGCAGCTGAGCAGGCAGGAATTACGCAGCACAGCTGGCAATTGTCAAGCAGATGACAGGCAGGAATCGTGCAGCTCAGCTGGCAATTGTCAAGCAGATGAGCAGACAGTAATCACGCAGCTCAGCAGGCCCTGATCACGTGACTGAGCATGCACTGTTCACGTGGCTGATCATACACTGATCACGTGATGATCATGCACTGATCACTTGGATATCATGCACTGATCACGTGGCTGATCATACACTGTTCACGTGTCTGACCATGCACTGATCACGTGGCTGATCATACACTGCTCACGTAACTGATCATGCACTGATCACGTGGCTATCATGCACTGATCACGTGGCTGAACATGCACTGTTCACGTGGCTGATCACACACCTGTCACGTGACATATCATGCACTGATCACGTGGCACTCATGCACTGATCACGTGGCTGATCATACTCTGCTCACGTAACTCATGCACACATCACGTGGCTATCATGCACTGCTCACGTGGCTCGTCATGGAATGATCACGTAGCAACCATATACTGGTACGTGACTGATCATGCAAAGATCACGTAAATGATCATGCACTGTTCACGTGACTGATCATGTACTGATCACGTGACTGATCATGCACTGATCACGTGGCTATCATGCTCTGCTCACGTGGCTGATCATGCAACGATCACGTAGCAACCATGTACTGGTCACGTGACTGATCATGCACTGATCACGTAATTGATCCTGCACTGATCACGTGGCTCATCATGCACTGATCACGTGGCTGATCACACATGTATCACGTGACTGATCATGCACTGATCCCGCTCATGCACTGATCACGTGGCTGTCATGCACTGATCACGTGGATATCATGCACTGATCACGTGGCTGATCACACACGTATCACATGACTGATCATGCACTGATCACGTGGCTATCATGCACTGATCACGTGGCTATCATGCACTGATCACGTGGCTGATCATGCAATGATCACGTAGCTACCATGTACTGGTCACGTGACTGATCATGCACTGATCACGTAATTGATCATGCACTGATCACGTGGCTGATCATGCACTGATCACGTGGCTGATCATACACTGATCACAACTGATCATGCACTGATCACGTGACTGATCATGCACTGATCACGTGGCTATCATGCACTGATCATGACATACACTGATCACGTGACTGATGCACTGATCACGTGGCTGATCATGCACTGATCACGTGACTGATCATGCACTGATCACGTGGCTGATCATGCACTGATCACGTGACTGATCATGCACTGATCACGTGTCTGATCATGCACTGATCACGTGGCTATCATGCACTGCTCACGTGGCTGATCATGCCATGATCACGCAGCTACCATGTACTGGTCACATGACTGATCATGCACTGATCACGTGACTGATCATGCAGTGATCACGTGGCTATCATGCACTACTCACGTGGCTGATCATGCAATGATCATGTAGCTACCATGTACAGGTCACGTGAATGATCATACACCCATCAGGTGACTGATCATGCACTGATCACGTGGCTATCATGCACTGATCACGAGACTGATCATGCACTGATCACGTCTATATCATGCACTGATCACATGACTGCCCATGCACTGATCACGTGGATGATCATACACTAATCTTGTGACAGATCATGCACTGATCACGTGGCTGATCATGCACTGATACCGTGACTGAGCATGGACTGATCACATGACTATCATGTAGTGATCACGTGACTTAATGGCGCTGATCATGTGACTGATCATGCGCTGATCATGTTTGCTATCATACACTGATCATGTGCCTCTGGAGGCAATAAACAAAGAGCTGAGTAGGCACGAATCAAACAGTCAGCAGGCAATAATCATGGAACTCAGGTGTGAGGAATCATGCTGCTCAGCTGGCAATAATCAAGCAGCTGAGCAGGCAGGAATTACGCAGCACAGCTGGCAATTGTCAAGCAGATGACAGGCAGGAATCGTGCAGCTCAGCTGGCAATTGTCAAGCAGATGAGCAGACAGTAATCACGCAGCTCAGCAGGCCCAGATCACGTGACTGAGCATGCACTGTTCACGTGGCTGATCATACACTGATCACGTGATGATCATGCACTGATCACTTGGATATCATGCACTGATCACGTGGCTGATCATACACTGTTCACGTGTCTGACCATGCACTGATCACGTGGCTGATCATACACTGCTCACGTAACTGATCATGCACTGATCACGTGGCTATCATGCACTGATCACGTGGCTGAACATGCACTGTTCACGTGGCTGATCACACACCTGTCACGTGACATATCATGCACTGATCACGTGGCACTCATGCACTGATCACGTGGCTGATCATACTCTGCTCACGTAACTCATGCACACATCACGTGGCTATCATGCACTGCTCACGTGGCTCGTCATGGAATGATCACGTAGCAACCATATACTGGTCACGTGACTGATCATGCACTGATCACGTAAATGATCATGCACTGTCACGTGACTGATCATGCACTGATCACGTGACTGATCATGCACTGATCACGTGGCTATCATGCACTGCTCACGTGGCTGATCATGCAACGATCACGTAGCAACCATGTACTGGTCACGTGACTGATCATGCACTGATCACGTAATTGATCATGCACTGATCACGTGGCTCATCATGCACTGATCACGTGGCTGATCACACATGTATCACGTGACTGATCATGCACTGATCACGTGGCTATCATGCACTGATCACGTGGCTGTCATGCACTGATCACGTGGATATCATGCACTGATCACGTGGCTGATCACACACGTATCACATGACTGATCATGCACTGATCACGTGGCTATCATGCACTGATCACGTGGCTATCATGCACTGATCACGTGGCTGATCATGCACTGATCACGTAGCTACCATGCACTGATCACGTGACTGATCATGCACTGATCACGTAACTGATCATGCACTGATCACGTGGCTGATCATGCACTGATCACGTGGCTGATCATGCACTGATCACGTGACTGATCATGCACTGATCACGTGACTGATCATGCACTGATCACGTGGCTATCATGCACTGATCACGTGGCTGATCATGCACTGATCACGTGGCTGATCATGCACTGATCACGTGACTGATCATGCACTGATCACGTGACTGATCATGCACTGATCACGTGGCATCATGCACTGATCACGTGGCTGATCATGCATGATCACGCAGCTACATGCACTGATCACATGACTGATCATGCACTGATCACGTGACTGATCATGCACTGATCACGTGGCTATCATGCACTGATCACGTGGCTGATCATGCAATGATCACGTAGCTACATGATCACGTGACTGATCATGCACTGATCACGTGACTGATCATGCACTGATCACGTGGCTGATCATGCACTGATCACGTGGCTGATCATGCACTGATCACGTGGCTGATCATGCACTGATCACGTGACTGATCATGCACTGATCACGTGACTGATCATGCACTGATCACGTGGCTGATCATGCACTGATCACGTGGCTGATCATGCACTGATCACGTGACTGATCATGCACTGATCACGTGGCTGATCATGCACTGATCACGTGACTGATCATGCACTGATCACGTGGCTGATCATGCACTGATCACGTGACTGATCATGCACTGATCACGTGACTGATCATGCACTGATCACGTGGCTATCATGCACTGATCACGTGGCTGATCATGCCATGATCACGCAGCTACCATGTACTGGTCACATGACTGATCATGCACTGATCACGTGACTGATCATGCACTGATCACGTGGCTATCATGCACTACTCACGTGGCTGATCATGCAATGATCATGTAGCTACCATGTACAGGTCACGTGAATGATCATACACCCATCAGGTGACTGATCATGCACTGATCACGTGGCTATCATGCACTGATCACGTGACTGATCATGCACTGATCACGTCTATATCATGCACTGATCACATGACTGCCCATGCACTGATCACGTGGATGATCATACACTGATCTTGTGACAGATCATGCACTGATCACGTGGCTGATCATGCACTGATACCGTGACTGAGCATGGACTGATCACATGACTATCATGTAGTGATCACGTGACTTAATGGCGCTGATCATGTGACTGATCATGCGCTGATCATGTTTGCTATCATACACTGATCATGTGCCTCTGGAGGCAATAAACAAAGAGCTGAGTAGGCACGAATCAAACAGTCAGCAGGCAATAATCATGGAACTCAGGTGTGAGGAATCATGCTGCTCAGCTGGCAATAATCAAGCAGCTGAGCAGGCAGGAATTACGCAGCACAGCTGGCAATTGTCAAGCAGATGACAGGCAGGAATCGTGCAGCTCAGCTGGCAATTGTCAAGCAGATGAGCAGACAGTAATCACGCAGCTCAGCAGGCCCTGATCACGTGACTGAGCATGCACTGTTCACGTGGCTGATCATACACTGATCACGTGATGATCATGCACTGATCACTTGGATATCATGCACTGATCACGTGGCTGATCATACACTGTTCACGTGTCTGACCATGCACTGATCACGTGGCTGATCATACACTGCTCACGTAACTGATCATGCACTGATCACGTGGCTATCATGCACTGATCACGTGGCTGAACATGCACTGTTCACGTGGCTGATCACACACCTGTCACGTGACATATCATGCACTGATCACGTGGCACTCATGCACTGATCACGTGGCTGATCATACTCTGCTCACGTAACTCATGCACACATCACGTGGCTATCATGCACTGCTCACGTGGCTCGTCATGGAATGATCACGTAGCAACCATATACTGGTCACGTGACTGATCATGCACTGATCACGTAATGATCATGCACTGTTCACGTGACTGATCATGTACTGATCACGTGACTGATCATGCACTGATCACGTGGCTATCATGCACTGCTCACGTGGCTGATCATGCAACGATCACGAGCAACCATGTACTGGTCACGTGACTGATCATGCACTGATCACGTAATTGATCATGCACTGATCACGTGGCTCATCATGCACTGATCACGTGGCTGATCACACATGTATCACGTGACTGATCATGCACTGATCACGTGGCTCTCATGCACTGATCACGTGGCTGTCATGCACTGATCACGTGGATATCATGCACTGATCACGTGGCTGATCACACACGTCACATGACTGATCATGCACTGATCACGTGGCTATCATGCACTGATCACGTGGCTATCATGCACTGATCACGTGGCTGATCATGCACTGATCACGTAGCTATCATGTACTGGTCACGTGACTGATCATGCACTGATCACGTAATTGATCATGCACTGATCACGTGGCTGATCATGCACTGATCACGTGGCTGATCATACACTGATCACATAACTGATCATGCACTGATCACGTGACTGATCATGCACTGATCACGTGGCTATCATGCACTGATCACGTGGCTGATCATGCACTGATCACGTGACTGATCATGCACTGATCACGTGGCTGATCATGCACTGATCACGTGACTGATCATGCACTGATCACGTGGCTGATCATGCACTGATCACGTGACTGATCATGCACTGATCACGTGTCTGATCATGCACTGATCACGTGGCTATCATGCACTGCTCACGTGGCTGATCATGCCATGATCACGCAGCTACCATGTACTGGTCACATGACTGATCATGCACTGATCACGTGACTGATCATGCAGTGATCACGTGGCTATCATGCACTACTCACGTGGCTGATCATGCAATGATCATGTAGCTACCATGTACAGGTCACGTGAATGATCATACACCCATCAGGTGACTGATCATGCACTGATCACGTGGCTATCATGCACTGATCACGAGACTGATCATGCACTGATCACGTCTATATCATGCACTGATCACATGACTGCCCATGCACTGATCACGTGGATGATCATACACTAATCTTGTGACAGATCATGCACTGATCACGTGGCTGATCATGCACTGATACCGTGACTGAGCATGGACTGATCACATGACTATCATGTAGTGATCACGTGACTTAATGGCGCTGATCATGTGACTGATCATGCGCTGATCATGTTTGCTATCATACACTGATCATGTGCCTCTGGAGGCAATAAACAAAGAGCTGAGTAGGCACGAATCAAACAGTCAGCAGGCAATAATCATGGAACTCAGGTGTGAGGAATCATGCTGCTCAGCTGGCAATAATCAAGCAGCTGAGCAGGCAGGAATTACGCAGCACAGCTGGCAATTGTCAAGCAGATGACAGGCAGGAATCGTGCAGCTCAGCTGGCAATTGTCAAGCAGATGAGCAGACAGTAATCACGCAGCTCAGCAGGCCCAGATCACGTGACTGAGCATGCACTGTTCACGTGGCTGATCATACACTGATCACGTGATGATCATGCACTGATCACTTGGATATCATGCACTGATCACGTGGCTGATCATACACTGTTCACGTGTCTGACCATGCACTGATCACGTGGCTGATCATGCACTGCTCACGTAACTGATCATGCACTGATCACGTGGCTATCATGCACTGATCACGTGGCTGAACATGCACTGTTCACGTGGCTGATCACACACCTGTCACGTGACATATCATGCACTGATCACGTGGCACTCATGCACTGATCACGTGGCTGATCATACTCTGCTCACGTAACTCATGCACACATCACGTGGCTATCATGCACTGCTCACGTGGCTCGTCATGGAATGATCACGTAGCAACCATATACTGGTCACGTGACTGATCATGCAAAGATCACGTAAATGATCATGCACTGTTCACGTGACTGATCATGTACTGATCACGTGACTGATCATGCACTGATCACGTGGCTATCATGCTCTGCTCACGTGGCTGATCATGCAACGATCACGTAGCAACCATGTACTGGTCACGTGACTGATCATGCACTGATCACGTAATTGATCCTGCACTGATCACGTGGCTCATCATGCACTGATCACGTGGCTGATCACACATGTATCACGTGACTGATCATGCACTGATCCCGTGGCTCTCATGCACTGATCACGTGGCTGTCATGCACTGATCACGTGGATATCATGCACTGATCACGTGGCTGATCACACACGTATCACATGACTGATCATGCACTGATCACGTGGCTATCATGCACTGATCACGTGGCTATCATGCACTGATCACGTGGCTGATCAGGCAATGATCACGTAGCTACCATGTACTGGTCACGTGACTGATCATGCACTGATCACGTAATTGATCATGCACTGATCATGTGGCTGATCATGCACTGATCACGTGGCTGATCATACACTGATCACATAACTGATCATGCACTGATCACGTGACTGATCATGCACTGATCACGTGGCTATCATGCACTGATCACTTGGCTGGACATACACTGATCACGTGCCTGATCATGCACTGATCACGTGACTGATCATGCACTGATCACGTGTCTGATCATGCACTGATCACGTGGCTATCATGCACTGCTCACGTGGCTGATCATGCCATGATCACGCAGCTACCATGTACTGGTCACATGACTGATCATGCACTGATCACGTGACTGATCATGCAGTGATCACGTGGCTATCATGAACTACTCACGTGGCTGATCATGCAATGATCATGTAGCTACCATGTACAGGTCACGTGAATGATCATACACCCATCAGGTGACTGATCATGCACTGATCACGTGGCTATCATGCACTGATCACGAGACTGATCATGCACTGATCACGTCTATATCATGCACTGATCACATGACTGCCCATGCACTGATCACGTGGATGATCATACACTAATCTTGTGACAGATCATGCACTGATCACGTGGCTGATCATGCACTGATACCGTGACTGAGCATGGACTGATCACATGACTATCATGTAGTGATCACGTGACTTAATGGCGCTGATCATGTGACTGATCATGCGCTGATCATGTTTGCTATCATACACTGATCATGTGCCTCTGGAGGCAATAAACAAAGAGCTGAGTAGGCACGAATCAAACAGTCAGCAGGCAATAATCATGGAACTCAGGTGTGAGGAATCATGCTGCTCAGCTGGCAATAATCAAGCAGCTGAGCAGGCAGGAATTACGCAGCACAGCTGGCAATTGTCAAGCAGATGACAGGCAGGAATCGTGCAGCTCAGCTGGCAATTGTCAAGCAGATGAGCAGACAGTAATCACGCAGCTCAGCAGGCCCAGATCACGTGACTGAGCATGCACTGTTCACGTGGCTGATCATACACTGATCACGTGATGATCATGCACTGATCACTTGGATATCATGCACTGATCACGTGGCTGATCATACACTGTTCACGTGTCTGACCATGCACTGATCACGTGGCTGATCATACACTGCTCACGTAACTGATCATGCACTGATCACGTGGCTATCATGCACTGATCACGTGGCTGAACATGCACTGTTCACGTGGCTGATCACACACCTGTCACGTGACATATCATGCACTGATCACGTGGCACTCATGCACTGATCACGTGGCTGATCATACTCTGCTCACGTAACTCATGCACACATCACGTGGCTATCATGCACTGCTCACGTGGCTCGTCATGGAATGATCACGTAGCAACCATATACTGGTCACGTGACTGATCATGCAAAGATCACGTAAATGATCATGCACTGTTCACGTGACTGATCATGTACTGATCACGTGACTGATCATGCACTGATCACGTGGCTATCATGCTCTGCTCACGTGGCTGATCATGCAACGATCACGTAGCAACCATGTACTGGTCACGTGACTGATCATGCACTGATCACGTAATTGATCCTGCACTGATCACGTGGCTCATCATGCACTGATCACGTGGCTGATCACACATGATCACGTGACTGATCATGCACTGATCACGTGGCTATCATGCACTGATCACGTGGCTGTCATGCACTGATCACGTGGATCATGCACTGATCACGTGGCTGATCACACACGTATCACATGACTGATCATGCACTGATCACGTGATCATGCACTGATCACGTGGCTATCATGCACTGATCACGTGGCTGATCATGCAATGATCACGTAGCTACCATGCACTGGTCACGTGACTGATCATGCACTGATCACGTAATTGATCATGCACTGATCACGTGGCTGATCATGCACTGATCACGTGGCTGATCATGCACTGATCACGTACTGATCATGCACTGATCACGTGACTGATCATGCACTGATCACGTGGCTATCATGCACTGATCACGTGGCTGATCATGCACTGATCACGTGCCTGATCATGCACTGATCACGTGACTGATCATGCACTGATCACGTGGCTGATCATGCACTGATCACGTGGCTATCATGCACTGATCACGTGGCTGATCATGCATGATCACGCAGCTACCATGTACTGATCACGTGACTGATCATGCACTGATCACGTGACTGATCATGCACTGATCACGTGGCTATCATGCACTGACACGTGGCTGATCATGCACTGATCATAGCTACCATGCATCACGTGACTGATCATGCACTGATCACGTGACTGATCATGCACTGATCACGTGGCTGATCATGCACTGATCACGTGGCTGATCATGCACTGATCACGTGGCTGATCATGCACTGATCACGTGACTGATCATGCACTGATCACGTGACTGATCATGCACTGATCACGTGGCTGATCATGCACTGATCACGTGGCTGATCATGCACTGATCACGTGACTGATCATGCACTGATCACGTGGCTGATCATGCACTGATCACGTGACTGATCATGCACTGATCACGTGGCTGATCATGCACTGATCACGTGACTGATCATGCACTGATCACGTGTCTGATCATGCACTGATCACGTGGCTATCATGCACTGCTCACGTGGCTGATCATGCATGATCACGCAGCTACCATGTACTGGTCACATGACTGATCATGCACTGATCACGTGACTGATCATGCACTGATCACGTGGCTATCATGCACTACTCACGTGGCTGATCATGCAATGATCATGTAGCTACCATGTACAGGTCACGTGAATGATCATACACCCATCAGGTGACTGATCATGCACTGATCACGTGGCTATCATGCACTGATCACGAGACTGATCATGCACTGATCACGTCTATATCATGCACTGATCACATGACTGCCCATGCACTGATCACGTGGATGATCATACACTAATCTTGTGACAGATCATGCACTGATCACGTGGCTGATCATGCACTGATACCGTGACTGAGCATGGACTGATCACATGACTATCATGTAGTGATCACGTGACTTAATGGCGCTGATCATGTGACTGATCATGCGCTGATCATGTTTGCTATCATACACTGATCATGTGCCTCTGGAGGCAATAAACAAAGAGCTGAGTAGGCACGAATCAAACAGTCAGCAGGCAATAATCATGGAACTCAGGTGTGAGGAATCATGCTGCTCAGCTGGCAATAATCAAGCAGCTGAGCAGGCAGGAATTACGCAGCACAGCTGGCAATTGTCAAGCAGATGACAGGCAGGAATCGTGCAGCTCAGCTGGCAATTGTCAAGCAGATGAGCAGACAGTAATCACGCAGCTCAGCAGGCCCAGATCACGTGACTGAGCATGCACTGTTCACGTGGCTGATCATACACTGATCACGTGATGATCATGCACTGATCACTTGGATATCATGCACTGATCACGTGGCTGATCATACACTGTTCACGTGTCTGACCATGCACTGATCACGTGGCTGATCATACACTGCTCACGTAACTGATCATGCACTGATCACGTGGCTATCATGCACTGATCACGTGGCTGAACATGCACTGTTCACGTGGCTGATCACACACCTGTCACGTGACATATCATGCACTGATCACGTGGCACTCATGCACTGATCACGTGGCTGATCATACTCTGCTCACGTAACTCATGCACACATCACGTGGCTATCATGCACTGCTCACGTGGCTCGTCATGGAATGATCACGTAGCAACCATATACTGGTCACGTGACTGATCATGCAAAGATCACGTAAATGATCATGCACTGTTCACGTGACTGATCATGTACTGATCACGTGACTGATCATGCACTGATCACGTGGCTATCATGCTCTGCTCACGTGGCTGATCATGCAATGATCACGTAGCAACCATGTACTGGTCACGTGACTGATCATGCACTGATCACGTAATTGATCATGCACTGATCACGTGGCTCATCATGCACTGATCACGTGGCTGATCACACATGTATCACGTGACTGATCATGCACTGATCACGTGGCTCTCATGCACTGATCACGTGGCTGTCATGCACTGATCACGTGGATATCATGCACTGATCACGTGGCTGATCACACACGTATCACATGACTGATCATGCACTGATCACGTGGCTATCATGCACTGATCACGTGGCTATCATGCACTGATCACGTGGCTGATCATGCAATGATCACGTAGCTACCATGTACTGGTCACGTGACTGATCATGCACTGATCACGTAATTGATCATGCACTGATCACGTGGCTGATCATGCACTGATCACGTGGCTGATCATGCACTGATCACATAACTGATCATGCACTGATCACGTGACTGATCATGCACTGATCACGTGGCTATCATGCACTGATCACGTGGCTGATCATACACTGATCACGTGACTGATCATGCACTGATCACGTGGCTGATCATGCACTGATCACGTGACTGATCATGCACTGATCACGTGGCTGATCATGCACTGATCACGTGACTGATCATGCACTGATCACGTGTCTGATCATGCACTGATCACGTGGCTATCATGCACTGCTCACGTGGCTGATCATGCCATGATCACGCAGCTACCATGTACTGGTCACATGACTGATCATGCACTGATCACGTGACTGATCATGCAGTGATCACGTGGCTATCATGCACTACTCACGTGGCTGATCATGCAATGATCATGTAGCTACCATGTACAGGTCACGTGAATGATCATACACCCATCAGGTGACTGATCATGCACTGATCACGTGGCTATCATGCACTGATCACGAGACTGATCATGCACTGATCACGTCTATATCATGCACTGATCACATGACTGCCCATGCACTGATCACGTGGATGATCATACACTAATCTTGTGACAGATCATGCACTGATCACGTGGCTGATCATGCACTGATACCGTGACTGAGCATGGACTGATCACATGACTATCATGTAGTGATCACGTGACTTAATGGCGCTGATCATGTGACTGATCATGCGCTGATCATGTTTGCTATCATACACTGATCATGTGCCTCTGGAGGCAATAAACAAAGAGCTGAGTAGGCACGAATCAAACAGTCAGCAGGCAATAATCATGGAACTCAGGTGTGAGGAATCATGCTGCTCAGCTGGCAATAATCAAGCAGCTGAGCAGGCAGGAATTACGCAGCACAGCTGGCAATTGTCAAGCAGATGACAGGCAGGAATCGTGCAGCTCAGCTGGCAATTGTCAAGCAGATGAGCAGACAGTAATCACGCAGCTCAGCAGGCCCAGATCACGTGACTGAGCATGCACTGTTCACGTGGCTGATCATACACTGATCACGTGATGATCATGCACTGATCACTTGGATATCATGCACTGATCACGTGGCTGATCATACACTGTTCACGTGTCTGACCATGCACTGATCACGTGGCTGATCATACACTGCTCACGTAACTGATCATGCACTGATCACGTGGCTATCATGCACTGATCACGTGGCTGAACATGCACTGTTCACGTGGCTGATCACACACCTGTCACGTGACATATCATGCACTGATCACGTGGCACTCATGCACTGATCACGTGGCTGATCATACTCTGCTCACGTAACTCATGCACACATCACGTGGCTATCATGCACTGCTCACGTGGCTCGTCATGGAATGATCACGTAGCAACCATATACTGGTCACGTGACTGATCATGCAAAGATCACGTAAATGATCATGCACTGTTCACGTGACTGATCATGTACTGATCACGTGACTGATCATGCACTGATCACGTGGCTATCATGCTCTGCTCACGTGGCTGATCATGCAACGATCACGTAGCAACCATGTACTGGTCACGTGACTGATCATGCACTGATCACGTAATTGATCCTGCACTGATCACGTGGCTCATCATGCACTGATCACGTGGCTGATCACACATGTATCACGTGACTGATCATGCACTGATCCGTGGCTCTCATGCACTGATCACGTGGCTGTCATGCACTGATCACGTGGATATCATGCACTGATCACGTGGCTGATCACACTGTATCACATGACTGATCATGCACTGATCACGTGGCTATCATGCACTGATCACGTGGCTATCATGCACTGATCACGTGGCTGATCATGCAATGATCACGTAGCTACCATGCACTGATCACGTGACTGATCATGCACTGATCACGTAATTGATCATGCACTGATCATGTGGCTGATCATGCACTGATCACGTGGCTGATCATGCACTGATCACGTGACTGATCATGCACTGATCACGTGACTGATCATGCACTGATCACGTGGCTATCATGCACTGATCACGTGGCTGACATACACTGATCACGTGCCTGATCATGCACTGATCACGTGACTGATCATGCACTGATCACGTGACTGATCATGCACTGATCACGTGGCTATCATGCACTGATCACGTGGCTGATCATGCCATGATCACGCAGCTACCATGTACTGGTCACATGACTGATCATGCACTGATCACGTGACTGATCATGCACTGATCACGTGGCTATCATGCACTACTCACGTGGCTGATCATGCAATGATCATGTAGCTACCATGTACAGGTCACGTGAATGATCATACACCCATCAGGTGACTGATCATGCACTGATCACGTGGCTATCATGCACTGATCACGAGACTGATCATGCACTGATCACGTCTATATCATGCACTGATCACATGACTGCCCATGCACTGATCACGTGGATGATCATACACTAATCATGTGACAGATCATGCACTGATCACGTGGCTGATCATGCACTGATACCGTGACTGAGCATGGACTGATCACATGACTATCATGTAGTGATCACGTGACTTAATGGCGCTGATCATGTGACTGATCATGCGCTGATCATGTTTGCTATCATACACTGATCATGTGCCTCTGGAGGCAATAAACAAAGAGCTGAGTAGGCACGAATCAAACAGTCAGCAGGCAATAATCATGGAACTCAGGTGTGAGGAATCATGCTGCTCAGCTGGCAATAATCAAGCAGCTGAGCAGGCAGGAATTACGCAGCACAGCTGGCAATTGTCAAGCAGATGACAGGCAGGAATCGTGCAGCTCAGCTGGCAATTGTCAAGCAGATGAGCAGACAGTAATCACGCAGCTCAGCAGGCCCAGATCACGTGACTGAGCATGCACTGTTCACGTGGCTGATCATACACTGATCACGTGATGATCATGCACTGATCACTTGGATATCATGCACTGATCACGTGGCTGATCATACACTGTTCACGTGTCTGACCATGCACTGATCACGTGGCTGATCATGCACTGCTCACGTAACTGATCATGCACTGATCACGTGGCTATCATGCACTGATCACGTGGCTGAACATGCACTGTTCACGTGGCTCACACACCTGTCACGTGACATATCATGCACTGATCACGTGGCACTCATGCACTGATCACGTGGCTGATCATACTCTGCTCACGTAACTCATGCACACATCACGTGGCTATCATGCACTGCTCACGTGGCTGTCATGGAATGATCACGTAGCAACCATATACTGGTCACGTGACTGATCATGATCACGTAAATGATCATGCACTGTTCACGTGACTGATCATGCACTGATCACGTGACTGATCATGCACTGATCACGTGGCTATCATGCACTGCTCACGTGGCTGATCATGCAACGATCACGTAGCAACCATGTACTGGTCACGTGACTGATCATGCACTGATCACGTAATTGATCATGCACTGATCACGTGGCTCATCATGCACTGATCACGTGGCTGATCACACATGATCACGTGACTGATCATGCACTGATCCGTGGCTGATCATGCACTGATCACGTGGCTGTCATGCACTGATCACGTGGATATCATGCACTGATCACGTGGCTGATCACACACGATCACATGACTGATCATGCACTGATCACGTGGCTATCATGCACTGATCACGTGGCTATCATGCACTGATCACGTGGCTGATCATGCACTGATCACGTAGCTACCATGCACTGATCACGTGACTGATCATGCACTGATCACGACTGATCATGCACTGATCACGTGGCTGATCATGCACTGATCACGTGGCTGATCATGCACTGATCACGTAACTGATCATGCACTGATCACGTGACTGATCATGCACTGATCACGTGGCTATCATGCACTGATCACGTGGCTGATCATGCACTGATCACGTGGCTGATCATGCACTGATCACGTGACTGATCATGCACTGATCACGTGACTGATCATGCACTGATCACGTGGCTATCATGCACTGATCACGTGGCTGATCATGCATGATCACGCATCATGCACTGATCACATGACTGATCATGCACTGATCACGTGACTGATCATGCACTGATCACGTGGCTATCATGCACTGATCACGTGGCTGATCATGCACTGATCATGGAAGATCATGCACTGGTCACGTGAATGATCATGCACTGATCACGTGACTGATCATGCACTGATCACGTGACTGATCATGCACTGATCACGTGGCTGATCATGCACTGATCACGTGGCTGATCATGCACTGATCACGTGACTGATCATGCACTGATCACGTGACTGATCATGCACTGATCACGGCTGATCATGCACTGATCACGTGGCTGATCATGCACTGATCACGTGACTGATCATGCACTGATCACGTGGCTGATCATGCACTGATCACGTGACTGATCATGCACTGATCACGTGGCTGATCATGCACTGATCACGTGACTGATCATGCACTGATCACGTTGATCATGCACTGATCACGTGGCTATCATGCACTGCTCACGTGGCTGATCATGCCATGATCACGCAGCTACCATGTACTGGTCACATGACTGATCATGCACTGATCACGTGACTGATCATGCACTGATCACGTGGCTATCATGCACTACTCACGTGGCTGATCATGCAATGATCATGTAGCTACCATGTACAGGTCACGTGAATGATCATACACCCATCAGGTGACTGATCATGCACTGATCACGTGGCTATCATGCACTGATCACGAGACTGATCATGCACTGTTCACGCCTATATCATGCACTGATCACATGACTGCCCATGCACTGATCACGTGGATGATCATACACTAATCTTGTGACAGATCATGCACTGATCACGTGGCTGATCATGCACTGATACCGTGACTGAGCATGGACTGATCACATGACTATCATGTAGTGATCACGTGACTTAATGGCGCTGATCATGTGACTGATCATGCGCTGATCATGTTTGCTATCATACACTGATCATGTGCCTCTGGAGGCAATAAACAAAGAGCTGAGTAGGCACGAATCAAACAGTCAGCAGGCAATAATCATGGAACTCAGGTGTGAGGAATCATGCTGCTCAGCTGGCAATAATCAAGCAGCTGAACAGGCAGGAATTACGCAGCACAGCTGGCAATTGTCAAGCAGATGACAGGCAGGAATCGTGCAGCTCAGCTGGCAATTGTCAAGCAGATGAGCAGACAGTAATCACGCAGCTCAGCAGGCCCAGATCACGTGACTGAGCATGCACTGTTCACGTGGCTGATCATACACTGATCACGTGATGATCATGCACTGATCACTTGGATATCATGCACTGATCACGTGGCTGATCATACACTGTTCACGTGTCTGACCATGCACTGATCACGTGGCTGATCATGCACTGCTCACGTAACTGATCATGCACTGATCACGTGGCTATCATGCACTGATCACGTGGCTGAACATGCACTGTTCACGTGGCTGATCACACACCTGTCACGTGACATATCATGCACTGATCACGTGGCACTCATGCACTGATCACGTGGCTGATCATACTCTGCTCACGTAACTCATGCACACATCACGTGGCTATCATGCACTGCTCACGTGGCTCGTCATGGAATGATCACGAGCAACCATATACTGGTAACGTGACTGATCATGCAAAGATCACGTAAATGATCATGCACTGTTCACGTGACTGATCATGTACTGATCACGTGACTGATCATGCACTGATCACGTGGCTATCATGCTCTGCTCACGTGGCTGATCATGCAATGATCACGTAGCAACCATGTACTGGTCACGTGACTGATCATGCACTGATCACGTAATTGATCCTGCACTGATCACGTGGCTCATCATGCACTGATCACGTGGCTGATCACACATGTATCACGTGACTGATCATGCACTGATCACGTGGCTCTCATGCACTGATCACGTGGCTGTCATGCACTGATCACGTGGACATCATGCACTGATCACGTGGCTGATCAAACACGTATCACATGACTGATCATGCACTGATCACGTGGCTATCATGCACTGATCACGTGGCTATCATGCACTGATCACGTGGCTGATCAGGCAATGATCACGAGCTACCATGTACTGGTCACGTGACTGATCATGCACTGATCACGTAACTGATCATGCACTGATCATGTGGCTGATCATGCACTGATCACGTGGCTGATCATACACTGATCACGTAACTGATCATGCACTGATCACGTGACTGATCATGCACTGATCACGTGGCTATCATGCACTGATCACTTGGCTGATCATACACTGATCACGTGACTGGTCATGCACTGATCACGTGGCTGATCATGCACTGATCACGTGACTGATCATGCACTGATCACGTGGCTGATCATGCACTGATCACGTGACTGATCATGCACTGATCACGTGTCTGATCATGCACTGATCACGTGGCTATCATGCACTGCTCACGTGGCTGATCATGCCATGATCACGCAGCTACCATGTACTGGTCACATGACTGATCATGCACTGATCACGTGACTGATCATGCACTGATCACGTGGCTATCATGAACTACTCACGTGGCTGATCATGCAATGATCATGTAGCTACCATGTACAGGTCACGTGAATGATCATACACCCATCAGGTGACTGATCATGCACTGATCACGTGGCTATCATGCACTGATCACGAGACTGATCATGCACTGTTCACGTCTATATCATGCACTGATCACATGACTGCCCATGCACTGATCACGTGGATGATCATACACTAATCTTGTGACAGATCATGCACTGATCACGTGGCTGATCATGCACTGATACCGTGACTGAGCATGGACTGATCACATGACTATCATGTAGTGATCACGTGACTTAATGGCGCTGATCATGTGACTGATCATGCGCTGATCATGTTTGCTATCATACACTGATCATGTGCCTCTGGAGGCAATAAACAAAGAGCTGAGTAGGCACGAATCAAACAGTCAGCAGGCAATAATCATGGAACTCAGGTGTGAGGAATCATGCTGCTCAGCTGGCAATAATCAAGCAGCTGAACAGGCAGGAATTATGCAGCACAGCTGGCAATTGTCAAGCAGATGACAGGCAGGAATCGTGCAGCTCAGCTGGCAATTGTCAAGCAGATGAGCAGACAGTAATCACGCAGCTCAGCAGGCCCAGATCACGTGACTGAGCATGCACTGTTCACGTGGCTGATCATACACTGATCACGTGATGATCATGCACTGATCACTTGGATATCATGCACTGATCACGTGGCTGATCATACACTGTTCACGTGTCTGACCATGCACTGATCACGTGGCTGATCATGCACTGCTCACGTAACTGATCATGCACTGATCACGTGGCTATCATGCACTGATCACGTGGCTGAACATGCACTGTTCACGTGGCTGATCACACACCTGTCACGTGACATATCATGCACTGATCACGTGGCACTCATGCACTGATCACGTGGCTGATCATACTCTGCTCACGTAACTCATGCACACATCACGTGGCTATCATGCACTGCTCACGTGGCTCGTCATGGAATGATCACGTAGCAACCATATACTGGTCACGTGACTGATCATGCAAAGATCACGTAAATGATCATGCACTGTTCACGTGACTGATCATGTACTGATCACGTGACTGATCATGCACTGACCACGTGGCTATCATGCTCTGCTCACGTGGCTGATCATGCAACGATCACGTAGCAACCATGTACTGGTCACGTGACTGATCATGCACTGATCACGTAATTGATCCTGCACTGATCACGTGGCTCATCATGCACTGATCACGTGGCTGATCACACATGTATCACGTGACTGATCATGCACTGATCCCATGGCTCTCATGCACTGATCACGTGGCTGTCATGCACTGATCACGTGGATATCATGCACTGATCACGTGGCTGATCATGCACGTATCACATGACTGATCATGCACTGATCACGTGGCTATCATGCACTGATCACGTGGCTATCATGCACTGATCACGTGGCTGATCAGGCAATGATCACGTAGCTACCATGTACTGGTCACGTGACTGATCATGCACTGATCACGTAATTGATCATGCACTGATCATGTGGCTGATCATGCACTGATCACGTGGCTGATCACACTGATCACATAACTGATCATGCACTGATCACGTGACTGATCATGCACTGATCACGTGGCTATCATGCACTGATCACTTGGCTGGACATACACTGATCACGTGCCTGATCATGCACTGATCACGTGACTGATCATGCACTGATCTCGTGTCTGATCATGCACTGATCACGTGGCTATCATGCACTGCTCACGTGGCTGAACATGCCATGGTCACGCAGCTACCATGTACTGGTCACATGACTGATCATGCACTGATCACGTGACTGATCATGCACTGATCACGTGGCTATCATGAACTACTCACGTGGCTGATCATGCAATGATCATGTAGCTACCATGTACTGGTCACGTGAATGATCATACACCCATCAGGTGACTGATCATGCACTGATCACGTGGCTATCATGCACTGATCACGAGACTGATCATGCACTGTTCACGTCTATATCATGCACTGATCACATGACTGCCCATGCACTGATCACGTGGATGATCATACACTAATCTTGTGACAGATCATGCACTGATCACGTGGCTGATCATGCACTGATACCGTGACTGAGCATGGACTGATCACATGACTATCATGTAGTGATCACGTGACTTAATGGCGCTGATCATGTGACTGATCATGCGCTGATCATGTTTGCTATCATACACTGATCATGTGCCTCTGGAGGCAATAAACAAAGAGCTGAGTAGGCACGAATCAAACAGTCAGCAGGCAATAATCATGGAACTCAGGTGTGAGGAATCATGCTGCTCAGCTGGCAATAATCAAGCAGCTGAGCAGGCAGGAATTACGCAGCACAGCTGGCAATTGTCAAGCAGATGACAGGCAGGAATCGTGCAGCTCAGCTGGCAATTGTCAAGCAGATGAGCAGACAGTAATCACGCAGCTCAGCAGGCCCAGATCACGTGACTGAGCATGCACTGTTCACGTGGCTGATCATACACTGATCACGTGATGATCATGCACTGATCACTTGGATATCATGCACTGATCACGTGGCTGATCATACACTGTTCACGTGTCTGACCATGCACTGATCACGTGGCTGATCATGCACTGCTCACGTAACTGATCATGCACTGATCACGTGGCTATCATGCACTGATCACGTGGCTGAACATGCACTGTTCACGTGGCTGATCACACACCTGTCACGTGACATATCATGCACTGATCACGTGGCACTCATGCACTGATCACGTGGCTGATCATACACTGCTCACGTAACTCATGCACACATCACGTGGCTATCATGCACTGCTCACGTGGCTCGTCATGGAATGATCACGTAGCAACCATATACTGGTCACGTGACTGATCATGCACTGATCACGTAAATGATCATGCACTGTTCACGTGACTGATCATGCACTGATCACGTGACTGATCATGCACTGATCACGTGGCTATCATGCACTGCTCACGTGGCTGATCATGCAACGATCACGTAGCAACCATGTACTGGTCACGTGACTGATCATGCACTGATCACGTAATTGATCATGCACTGATCACGTGGCTCATCATGCACTGATCACGTGGCTGATCACACATGTATCACGTGACTGATCATGCACTGATCACGTGGCTCTCATGCACTGATCACGTGGCTGATCATGCACTGATCACGGGATATCATGCACTGATCACGTGGCTGATCACACACGTATCACGTGACTGATCATGCACTGATCACGTGGCTATCATGCACTGATCACGTGGCTATCATGCACTGATCACGTGGCTGATCATGCAATGATCACGTAGCTACCATGCACTGGTCACGTGACTGATCATGCACTGATCACGTAACTGATCATGCACTGATCACGTGGCTGATCATGCACTGATCACGTGGCTGATCATGCACTGATCACGTACTGATCATGCACTGATCACGTGACTGATCATGCACTGATCACGTGGCTATCATGCACTGATCACGTGGCTGGACATGCACTGATCACGTGCTGATCATGCACTGATCACGTGACTGATCATGCACTGATCACGTGACTGATCATGCACTGATCACGTGGCTATCATGCACTGATCACGTGGCTGATCATGCATGATCACGCAGCTACCATGCACTGATCACGTGACTGATCATGCACTGATCACGTGACTGATCATGCACTGATCACGTGGCTATCATGCACTATCACGTGGCTGATCATGCAATGATCATGTAGCTACCATGCACTGATCACGTGAATGATCATGCACTGATCACGTGACTGATCATGCACTGATCACGTGGCTGATCATGCACTGATCACGTGGCTGATCATGCACTGATCACGTGGCTGATCATGCACTGATCACGTGACTGATCATGCACTGATCACGTGACTGATCATGCACTGATCACGTGGCTATCATGCACTGATCACGTGGCTGACATACACTGATCACGTGACTGATCATGCACTGATCACGTGGCTGATCATGCACTGATCACGTGACTGATCATGCACTGATCACGGTCTGATCATGCACTGATCACGTGACTGATCATGCACTGATCACGTGTCTGATCATGCACTGATCACGTGGCTATCATGCACTGCTCACGTGGCTGATCATGCATGATCACGCAGCTACCATGTACTGGTCACATGACTGATCATGCACTGATCACGTGACTGATCATGCAGTGATCACGTGGCTATCATGCACTACTCACGTGGCTGATCATGCAATGATCATGTAGCTACCATGTACAGGTCACGTGAATGATCATACACCCATCAGGTGACTGATCATGCACTGATCACGTGGCTATCATGCACTGATCACGAGACTGATCATGCACTGTTCACGTCTATATCATGCACTGATCACATGACTACCCGTGCACTGATCACGTGGATGATCATACACTAATCTTGTGACAGATCATGCACTGATCACGTGGCTGATCATGCACTGATACCGTGACTGAGCATGGACTGATCACATGACTATCATGTAGTGATCACGTGACTTAATGGCGCTGATCATGTGACTGATCATGCGCTGATCATGTTTGCTATCATACACTGATCATGTGCCTCTGTAGGCAATAAACAAAGAGCTGAGTAGGCACGAATCAAACAGTCAGCAGGCAATAATCATGGAACTCAGGTGTGAGGAATCATGCTGCTCAGCTGGCAATAATCAAGCAGCTGAACAGGCAGGAATTACGCAGCACAGCTGGCAATTGTCAAGCAGATGACAGGCAGGAATCGTGCAGCTCAGCTGGCAATTGTCAAGCAGATGAGCAGACAGTAATCACGCAGCTCAGCAGGCCCAGATCACGTGACTGAGCATGCACTGTTCACGTGGCTGATCATACACTGATCACGTGTCTGATCATGCACTGATCACGTGGCTGATCATGCACTGATCACGTAACTGATCATGCACTGATCACGTGGCTATCATGCACTGATCACGTGGCTGATCATGCACTGTTCACGTGGCTGATCACACACTGTCACGTGACATATCATGCACTGATCACGTGGCACTCATGCACTGATCACGTGGCTGATCATACTCTGCTCACGTAACTCATGCACACATCACGTGGCTATCATGCACTGCTCACGTGGCTCGTCATGGAATGATCACGTAGCAACCATATTCTGGTAACGTGACTGATCATGCAAAGATCACGTAAATGATCATGCACTGTTCACGTGACTGATCATGTACTGATCACGTGACTGATCATGCACTGATCACGTGGCTATCATGCACTGCTCACGTGGCTGATCATGCAACGATCACGTAGCAACCATGTACTGGTCACGTGACTGATCATGCACTGATCACGTAATTGATCATGCACTGATCACGTGGCTCATCATGCACTGATCACGTGGCTGATCACACATGTATCACGTGACTGATCATGCACTGATCACGTGGCTCTAATGCACTGATCACGTGGCTGTCATGCACTGATCACGTGGATATCATGCACTGATCACGTGGCTGATCACACGTATCACATGACTGATCATGCACTGATCACGTGGCTATCATGCACTGATCACGTGGCTATCATGCACTGATCACGTGGCTGATCATGCGATGATCACGCAACTACCATGTACTGGTCACGTGACTGATCATGCACTGATCACGTAATTGATCATGCACTGATCATGTGGCTGATCATGCACTGATCACGTGGCTGATCATACACTGATCACATATCTGATCATGCACTGATCACGTGACTGATCATGCACTGATCACGTGGCTATCATGCACTGATCACTTGGCTGGACATGCACTGATCACGTGCCTGATCATGCACTGATCACGTGACTGATCATGCACTGATCTCGTGTCTGATCATGCACTGATCACGTGGCTATCATGCACTGCTCACGTGGCTGAACATGCCATGATCACGCAGCTACCATGTACTGGTCACATGACTGATCATGCACTGATCACGTGACTGATCATGCAGTGATCACGTGGCTATCATGAACTACTCACGTGGCTGATCATGCAATGATCATGTAGCTACCATGTACAGGTCACGTGAATGATCATACACCCATCAGGTGACTGATCATGCACTGATCACGTGGCTATCATGCACTGATCACGAGACTGATCATGCACTGTTCACGTCTATATCATGCACTGATTACATGACTGCCCATGCACTGATCACGTGGATGATCATACACTAATCTTGTGACAGATCATGCACTGATCACGTGGCTGATCATGCACTGATACCGTGACTGAGCATGGACTGATCACATGACTATCATGTAGTGATCACGTGACTTAATGGCGCTGATCATGTGACTGATCATGCGCTGATCATGTTTGCTATCATACACTGATCATGTGCCTCTGGAGGCAATAAACAAAGAGCTGAGTAGGCACGAATCAAACAGTCAGCAGGCAATAATCATGGAACTCAGGTGTGAGGAATCATGCTGCTCAGCTGGCAATAATCAAGCAGCTGAGCAGGCAGGAATTACGCAGCACAGCTGGCAATTGTCAAGCAGATGACAGGCAGGAATCGTGCAGCTCAGCTGGCAATTGTCAAGCAGATGAGCAGACAGTAATCACGCAGCTCAGCAGGCCCAGATCACGTGACTGAGCATGCACTGTTCACGTGGCTGATCATACACTGATCACGTGATGATCATGCACTGATCACTTGGATATCATGCACTGATCACGTGGCTGATCATACACTGTTCACGTGTCTGACCATGCACTGATCACGTGGCTGATCATACACTGCTCACGTAACTGATCATGCACTGATCACGTGGCTATCATGCACTGATCACGTGGCTGAACATGCACTGTTCACGTGGCTGATCACACACCTGTCACGTGACATATCATGCACTGATCACGTGGCACTCATGCACTGATCACGTGGCTGATCATACTCTGCTCACGTAACTCATGCACACATCACGTGGCTATCATGCACTGCTCACGTGGCTCGTCATGGAATGATCACGTAGCAACCATATACTGGTCACGTGACTGATCATGCAAAGATCACGTAAATGATCATGCACTGTTCACGTGACTGATCATGTACTGATCACGTGACTGATCATGCACTGATCACGTGGCTATCATGCTCTGCTCACGTGGCTGATCATGCACTGATCACGTAGCAACCATGTACTGGTCACGTGACTGATCATGCACTGATCACGTAATTGATCATGCACTGATCACGTGGCTCATCATGCACTGATCACGTGGCTGATCATGCACTGATCACGTGGACATCATGCACTGATCACGTGGCTGATCACACACGTATCACATGACTGATCATGCACTGATCACGTGGCTATCATGCACTGATCACGTGGCTATCATGCACTGATCACGTGGCTGATCAGGCAATGATCACGTAGCTATCATGCACTGATCACGTGACTGATCATGCACTGATCACGTGACTGATCATGCACTGATCACGTGGCTGATCATGCACTGATCACGTGGCTGATCATGCACTGATCACGTGGCTGATCATGCACTGATCACGTGACTGATCATGCACTGATCACGTGTCTGATCATGCACTGATCACGTGGCTATCATGCACTGCTCACGTGGCTGATCATGCCATGATCACGCAGCTACCATGTACTGGTCACATGACTGATCATGCACTGATCACGTGACTGATCATGCAGTGATCACGTGGCTATCATGAACTACTCACGTGGCTGATCATGCAATGATCATGTAGCTACCATGTACAGGTCACGTGAATGATCATACACCCATCAGGTGACTGATCATGCACTGATCACGTGGCTATCATGCACTGATCACGAGACTGATCATGCACTGTTCACGTCTATATCATGCACTGATCACATGACTGCCCATGCACTGATCACGTGGATGATCATACACTAATCTTGTGACAGATCATGCACTGATCACGTGGCTGATCATGCACTGATACCGTGACTGAGCATGGACTGATCACATGACTATCATGTAGTGATCACGTGACTTAATGGCGCTGATCATGTGACTGATCATGCGCTGATCATGTTTGCTATCATACACTGATCATGTGCCTCTGGAGGCAATAAACAAAGAGCTGAGTAGGCACGAATCAAACAGTCAGCAGGCAATAATCATGGAACTCAGGTGTGAGGAATCATGCTGCTCAGCTGGCAATAATCAAGCAGCTGAACAGGCAGGAATTACGCAGCACAGCTGGCAATTGTCAAGCAGATGACAGGCAGGAATCGTGCAGCTCAGCTGGCAATTGTCAAGCAGATGAGCAGACAGTAATCACGCAGCTCAGCAGGCCCAGATCACGTGACTGAGCATGCACTGTTCACGTGGCTGATCATACACTGATCACGTGATGATCATGCACTGATCACTTGGATATCATGCACTGATCACGTGGCTGATCATACACTGTTCACGTGTCTGACCATGCACTGATCACGTGGCTGATCATACACTGCTCACGTAACTGATCATGCACTGATCACGTGGCTATCATGCACTGATCACGTGGCTGAACATGCACTGTTCACGTGGCTGATCACACACCTGTCACGTGACATATCATGCACTGATCACGTGGCACTCATGCACTGATCACGTGGCTGATCATACTCTGCTCACGTAACTCATGCACACATCACGTGGCTATCATGCACTGCTCACGTGGCTCGTCATGGAATGATCACGTAGCAACCATATACTGGTCACGTGACTGATCATGCAAAGATCACGTAAATGATCATGCACTGTTCACGTGACTGATCATGTACTGATCACGTGACTGATCATGCACTGATCACGTGGCTATCATGCTCTGCTCACGTGGCTGATCATGCAACGATCACGTAGCAACCATGTACTGGTCACGTGACTGATCATGCACTGATCACGTAATTGATCCTGCACTGATCACGTGGCTCATCATGCACTGATCACGTGGCTGATCACACATGTATCACGTGACTGATCATGCACTGGT
The DNA here is from genome assembly GCF_032452875.1 of Bos javanicus. Taxonomy (NCBI): domain Eukaryota; kingdom Metazoa; phylum Chordata; class Mammalia; order Artiodactyla; family Bovidae; genus Bos; species Bos javanicus. Next base: position 747,523 of record NW_026893605.1, on the reverse strand, counting down.
CCCGTGGCTCTCATGCACTGATCACGTGGCTGTCATGCACTGATCACGTGGATATCATGCACTGATCACGTGGCTGATCACACACGTATCACATGACTGATCATGCACTGATCACGTGGCTATCATGCACTGATCACGTGGCTATCATGCACTGATCACGTGGCTGATCAGGCAATGATCACGTAGCTACCATGTACTGGTCACGTGACTGATCATGCACTGATCACGTAATTGATCATGCACTGATCATGTGGCTGATCATGCACTGATCACGTGGCTGATCATACACTGATCACAACTGATCATGCACTGATCACGTGACTGATCATGCACTGATCACGTGGCTATCATGCACTGATCACTTGGCTGGACATACACTGATCACGTGCCTGATCATGCACTGATCACGTGACTGATCATGCACTGATCTCGTCTGATCATGCACTGATCACGTGGCTATCATGCACTGCTCACGTGGCTGAACATGCCATGATCACGCAGCTACCATGTACTGGTCACATGACTGATCATGCACTGATCACGTGACTGATCATGCAGTGATCACGTGGCTATCATGAACTACTCACGTGGCTGATCATGCAATGATCATATAGCTACCATGTACAGGTCACGTGAATGATCATACACCCATCAGGTGACTGATCATGCACTGATCACGTGGCTATCATGCACTGATCACGAGACTGATCATGCACTGTTCACGTCTATATCATGCACTGATTACATGACTGCCCGTGCACTGATCACGTGGATGATCATACACTAATCTTGTGACAGATCATGCACTGATCACGTGGCTGATCATGCACTGATACCGTGACTGAGCATGGACTGATCACATGACTATCATGTAGTGATCACGTGACTTAATGGCGCTGATCATGTGACTGATCATGCGCTGATCATGTTTGCTATCATACACTGATCATGTGCCTCTGGAGGCAATAAACAAAGAGCTGAGTAGGCACGAATCAAACAGTCAGCAGGCAATAATCATGGAACTCAGGTGTGAGGAATCATGCTGCTCAGCTGGCAATAATCAAGCAGCTGAGCAGGCAGGAATTACGCAGCACAGCTGGCAATTGTCAAGCAGATGACAGGCAGGAATCGTGCAGCTCAGCTGGCAATTGTCAAGCAGATGAGCAGACAGTAATCACGCAGCTCAGCAGGCCCAGATCACGTGACTGAGCATGCACTGTTCACGTGGCTGATCATACACTGATCACGTGATGATCATGCACTGATCACTTGGATATCATGCACTGATCACGTGGCTGATCATACACTGTTCACGTGTCTGACCATGCACTGATCACGTGGCTGATCATACACTGCTCACGTAACTGATCATGCACTGATCACGTGGCTATCATGCACTGATCACGTGGCTGAACATGCACTGTTCACGTGGCTGATCACACACCTGTCACGTGACATATCCTGCACTGATCACGTGGCACTCATGCACTGATCACGTGGCTGATCATACTCTGCTCACGTAACTCATGCACACATCACGTGGCTATCATGCACTGCTCACGTGGCTCGTCATGGAATGATCACGTAGCAACCATATACTGGTCACGTGACTGATCATGCAAAGATCACGTAAATGATCATGCACTGTTCACGTGACTGATCATGTACTGATCACGTGACTGATCATGCACTGATCACGTGGCTATCATGCTCTGCTCACGTGGCTGATCATGCAACGATCACGTAGCAACCATGTACTGGTCACGTGACTGATCATGCACTGATCACGTAATTGATCATGCACTGATCACGTGGCTCATCATGCACTGATCACGTGGCTGATCACACATGTATCACGTGTCTGATCATGCACTGATCACGTGGCTATCATGCACTGATCACGTGGCTGATCATGCATGATCACGCAGCTACCATGCACTGATCACATGACTGATCATGCACTGATCACGTGACTGATCATGCACTGATCACGTGGCTATCATGCACTGATCACGTGGCTGATCATGCAATGATCATGTAGCTACCATGTACTGGTCACGTGACTGATCATGCACTGATCACGTGACTGATCATGCACTGATCACGTGGCTATCATGCACTGATCACGTGACTGATCATGCACTGATCATGTCTATATCATGCACTGATCACATGACTGATCATGCACTGATCACGTGGCTGATCATGCACTGATCACGTGACTGATCATGCACTGATCACGTGGCTGATCACACACTGTCACGTGACATATCATGCACTGATCACGTGGCACTCATGCACTGATCACGTGGCTGATCATACTCTGCTCATGTAACTCAAGCACACATCACGTGGCTATCATGCACTGCTCACGTGGCTCGTCATGGAATGATCACGTAGCAACCATATACTGGTCACGTGACTGATCATGCACTGATCACGTAAATGATCATGCACTGTTCACGTGACTGATCATGCACTGATCACGTGACTGATCATGCACTGATCACGTGGCTATCATGCACTGCTCACGTGGCTGATCATGCAACGATCACGTAGCAACCATGTACTGGTCACGTGACTGATCATGCACTGATCACGTAATTGATCATGCACTGATCACGTGGCTCATCATGCACTGATCACGTGGCTGATCACACATGTATCACGTGACTGATCATGCACTGATCACGTGGCTCTCATGCACTGATCACGTGGCTGTCATGCACTGATCACGTGGATATCATGCACTGATCACGTGGCTGATCACACACGTATCACATGACTGATCATGCACTGATCACGTGGCTATCATGCACTGATCACGTGGCTATCATGCACTGATCACGTGGCTGATCAGGCAATGATCACGTAGCTACCATGTACTGGTCACGTGACTGATCATGCACTGATCACGTAATTGATCATGCACTGATCACGTGGCTGATCATGCACTGATCACGTGGCTGATCATACACTGATCACGTAACTGATCATGCACTGATCACGTGACTGATCATGCACTGATCACGTGGCTATCATGCACTGATCACGTGGCTGGACATGCACTGATCACGTGCCTGATCATGCACTGATCACGTGACTGATCATGCACTGATCACGTGTCTGATCATGCACTGATCACGTGGCTATCATGCACTGCTCACGTGGCTTAACATGCCATGATCACGCAGCTACCATGTACTGGTCACATGACTGATCATGCACTGATCACGTGACTGATCATGCAGTGATCACGTGGCTATCATGCACTACTCACGTGGCAGATCATGCAATGATCATGTAGCTACCATGTACAGGTCACGTGAATGATCATACACCCATCAGGTGACTGATCATGCACTGATCACGTGGCTATCATGCACTGATCACGAGACTGATCATGCACTGATCACGTCTATATCATGCACTGATCACATGACTGCCCATGCACTGATCACGTGGATGATCATACACTAATCTTGTGACAGATCATGCACTGATCACGTGGCTGATCATGCACTGATACCGTGACTGAGCATGGACTGATCACATGACTATCATGTAGTGATCACGTGACTTAATGGCGCTGATCATGTGACTGATCATGCGCTGATCATGTTTGCTATCATACACTGATCATGTGCCTCTGGAGGCAATAAACAAAGAGCTGAGTAGGCACGAATCAAACAGTCAGCAGGCAATAATCATGGAACTCAGGTGTGAGGAATCATGCTGCTCAGCTGGCAATAATCAAGCAGCTGAGCAGGCAGGAATTACGCAGCACAGCTGGCAATTGTCAAGCAGATGACAGGCAGGAATCGTGCAGCTCAGCTGGCAATTGTCAAGCAGATGAGCAGACAGTAATCACGCAGCTCAGCAGGCCCAGATCACGTGACTGAGCATGCACTGTTCACGTGGCTGATCATACACTGATCACGTGATGATCATGCACTGATCACTTGGATATCATGCACTGATCACGTGGCTGATCATACACTGTTCACGTGTCTGACCATGCACTGATCACGTGGCTGATCATGCACTGCTCACGTAACTGATCATGCACTGATCACGTGGCTATCATGCACTGATCACGTGGCTGAACATGCACTGTTCACGTGGCTGATCACACACCTGTCACGTGACATATCATGCACTGATCACGTGGCACTCATGCACTGATCACGTGGCTGATCATACTCTGCTCACGTAACTCATGCACACATCACGTGGCTATCATGCACTGCTCACGTGGCTCGTCATGGAATGATCACGTAGCAACCATATACTGGTAACGTGACTGATCATGCAAAGATCACGTAAATGATCATGCACTGTTCACGTGACTGATCATGTACTGATCACGTGACTGATCATGCACTGATCACGTGGCTATCATGCTCTGCTCACGTGGCTGATCATGCAACGATCACGTAGCAACCATGTACTGGTCACGTGACTGATCATGCACTGATCACGTAATTGATCCTGCACTGATCACGTGGCTCATCATGCACTGATCACGTGGCTGATCACACATGTATCACGTGACTGATCATGCACTGATCACGTGGCTCTCATGCACTGATCACGTGGCTGTCATGCACTGATCACGTGGATATCATGCACTGATCACGTGGCTGATCACACACGTATCACATGACTGATCATGCACTGATCACGTGGCTATCATGCACTGATCACGTGGCTATCATGCACTGATCACGTGGCTGATCATGCAATGATCACGTAGCTACCATGTACTGGTCACGTGACTGATCATGCACTGATCACGTAATTGATCATGCACTGATCACGTGGCTGATCATGCACTGATCACGTGGCTGATCATACACTGATCACATAACTGATCATGCACTGATCACGTGACTGATCATGCACTGATCACGTGGCTATCATGCACTGATCACGTGGCTGGACATACACTGATCACGTGCCTGATCATGCACTGATCACGTGGCTGATCATGCACTGATCACGTGACTGATCATGCACTGATCACGTGGCTGATCATGCACTGATCACGTGACTGATCATGCACTGATCACGTGTCTGATCATGCACTGATCACGTGGCTATCATGCACTGCTCACGTGGCTGATCATGCCATGATCACGCAGCTACCATGTACTGGTCACATGACTGATCATGCACTGATCACGTGACTGATCATGCAGTGATCACGTGGCTATCATGCACTACTCACGTGGCTGATCATGCAATGATCATGTAGCTACCATGTACAGGTCACGTGAATGATCATACACCCATCAGGTGACTGATCATGCACTGATCACGTGGCTATCATGCACTGATCACGAGACTGATCATGCACTGTTCACGTCTATATCATGCACTGATCACATGACTACCCGTGCACTGATCACGTGGATGATCATACACTAATCTTGTGACAGATCATGCACTGATCACGTGGCTGATCATGCACTGATACCGTGACTGAGCATGGACTGATCACATGACTATCATGTAGTGATCACGTGACTTAATGGCGCTGATCATGTGACTGATCATGCGCTGATCATGTTTGCTATCATACACTGATCATGTGCCTCTGGAGGCAATAAACAAAGAGCTGAGTAGGCACGAATCAAACAGTCAGCAGGCAATAATCATGGAACTCAGGTGTGAGGAATCATGCTGCTCAGCTGGCAATAATCAAGCAGCTGAACAGGCAGGAATTATGCAGCACAGCTGGCAATTGTCAAGCAGATGACAGGCAGGAATCGTGCAGCCCAGCTGGCAATTGTCAAGCAGATGAGCAGACAGTAATCACGCAGCTCAGCAGGCCCAGATCACGTGACTGAGCATGCACTGTTCACGTGGCTGATCATACACTGATCACGTGATGATCATGCACTGATCACTTGGATATCATGCACTGATCACATGGCTGATCATACACTGTTCACGTGTCTGACCATGCACTGATCACGTGGCTGATCATGCACTGCTCACGTAACTGATCATGCACTGATCACGTGGCTATCATGCACTGATCACGTGGCTGAACATGCACTGTTCACGTGGCTGATCACACACCTGTCACGTGACATATCATGCACTGATCACGTGGCACTCATGCACTGATCACGTGGCTGATCATACTCTGCTCACGTAACTCATGCACACATCACGTGGCTATCATGCACTGCTCACGTGGCTCGTCATGGAATGATCACGTAGCAACCATATACTGGTAACGTGACTGATCATGCAAAGATCACGTAAATGATCATGCACTGTTCACGTGACTGATCATGTACTGATCACGTGACTGATCATGCACTGACCACGTGGCTATCATGCTCTGCTCACGTGGCTGATCATGCAACGATCACGTAGCAACCATGTACTGGTCACGTGACTGATCATGCACTGATCACGTAATTGATCCTGCACTGATCACGTGGCTCATCATGCACTGATCACGTGGCTGATCACACATGTATCACGTGACTGATCATGCACTGGTCCCATGGCTCTCATGCACTGATCACGTGGCTGTCATGCACTGATCACGTGGATATCATGCACTGATCACGTGGCTGATCACACATGTATCACATGACTGATCATGCACTGATCACGTGGCTATCATGCACTAATCACGTGGTTATCATGCACTGATCATGTGGCTGATCAGGCAATGATCACGTAGCTACCATGTACTGGTCACGTGACTGATCATGCACTGATCACGTAATTGATCATGCACTGATCATGTGGCTGATCATGCACTGATCACGTGGCTGATCATACACTGATCACATAACTGATCATGCACTGATCACGTGACTGATCATGCACTGATCACGTGGCTATCATGCACTGATCACTTGGCTGACATACACTGATCACGTGCCTGGTCATGCACTGATCACGTGACTGATCATGCACTGATCTCGTGTCTGATCATGCACTGATCACGTGGCTATCATGCACTGCTCACGTGGCTGAACATGCCATGGTCACGCAGCTACCATGTACTGGTCACATGACTGATCATGCACTGATCACGTGACTGATCATGCAGTGATCACGTGGCTATCATGAACTACTCACGTGGCTGATCATGCAATGATCATGTAGTTACCATGTACAGGTCACGTGAATGATCATACACCTATCAGGTGACTGATCATGCACTGATCACGTGGCTATCATGCACTGATCACGAGACTGATCATGCACTGTTCACGTCTATATCATGCACTCTTTACATGACTGCCCGTGCACTGATCACGTGGATGATCATACACTAATCTTGTGACAGATCATGCACTGATCACGTGGCTGATCATGCACTGATACCATGACTGAGCATGGACTGATCACATGAGTATCATGTAGTGATCACGTGACTTAATGGCGCTGATCATGTGACTGATCATGCGCTGATCATGTTTGCTATCATACACTGATCATGTGCCTCTGGAGGCAATAAACAAAGAGCTGAGTAGGCACGAATCAAACAGTCAGCAGGCAATAATCATGGAACTCAGGTGTGAGGAATCATGCTGCTCAGCTGGCAATAATCAAGCAGCTGAGCAGGCAGGAATTACACAGCAAAGCTGGCAATTGTCAAGCAGATGACAGGCAGGAATCGTGCAGCTCAGCTGGCAATTGTCAAGCAGATGAGCAGACAGTAATCACGCAGCTCAGCAGGCCCAGATCACGTGACTGAGCATGCACTGTTCACGTGGCTGATCATATACTGATCACGTGATGATCATGTACTGATCACTTGGATATCATGCACTGATCACGTGGCTGATCATACACTGTTCACGTGTCTGACCATGCACTGATCACGTGGCTGATCATACACTGCTCACGTAACTGATCATGCACTGATCACGTGGCTATCATGCACTGATCACGTGGCTGAACATGCACTGTTCACGTGGCTGATCACACACCTGTCACGTGACATATCATGCACTGATCACGTGGCACTCATGCACTGATCACGTGGCTGATCATACTCTGCTCACGTAACTCATGCACACATCACGTGGCTATCATGCACTGCTCACGTGGCTCGTCATGGAATGATCACGTAGCAACCATATACTGGTAACGTGACTGATCATGCAAAGATCACGTAAATGATCATGCACTGTTCACGTGACTGATCATGTACTGATCACGTGACTGATCATGCACTGACCACGTGGCTATCATGCTCTGCTCACGTGGCTGATCATGCAACGATCACGTAGCAACCATGTACTGGTCACGTGACTGATCATGCACTGATCACGTAATTGATCCTGCACTGATCACGTGGCTCATCATGCACTGATCACGTGGCTGATCACACATGTATCACGTGTCTGATCATGCACTGATCACGTGGCTATCATGCACTGCTCACGTGGCTGATCATGCCATGATCACGCAGCTACCATGTACTGGTCATATGACTGATCATGCACTGATCACGTGACTGATCATGCAGTGATCACGTGGCTATCATGCTCTGCTCACGTGGCTGATCATGCAACGATCACGTAGCAACCATGTACTGGTCACGTGACTGATCATGCACTGATCACGTAATTGATCCTGCACTGATCACGTGGCTCATCATGCACTGATCACGTGGCTGATCACATGTATCACGTGACTGATCATGCACTGGTCCCGTGGCTCTCATGCACTGATCACGTGGCTTATCAGGCAATGATCACGTGGATACCATGTACTGGTCACGTGGCTGATCACACACGGAGCACATGACTGATCATGCACTGATCACGTGGCTGATCATGCACTGATCACGTGGCTATCATGCACTGATCATGTGGCTGATCAGGCAATCATCACGTAGCTACCATGTACTGATCACGTGACTGATCATGCACTGATCACGTAATTGATCATGCACTGATCATGTGGCTGATCATGCACTGATCACGTAGCTGAACATACACTGATCACGTAACTGATCATGCACTGATCACGTGACTGATCATGCACTGATCACGTGTCTATCATGCACTGATCACTTGCCTGGTCATACACTGATCACGTGCCTGTTCATGCACTGATCACGTGACTGATCATGCACTGATCTCGTGTCTGATCATGCACTGATCCCGTGGCTATCATGCACTGCTCACGTGGCTGAACATGCCATGGTCACGCAGCTACCATGTACTGGTCACATGACTGATCATGCACTGATCACGTGACTGATCATGCAGTGATCACGTGGCTATCATGAACTACTCACGTGGCTGATCATGCAATGATCATGTAGCTACCATGTACAGGTCACGTGAATGATCATACACCCATCAGGTGACTGATCATGCACTGATCACGTGGCTATCATGCACTGATCACGAGACTGATCATGCACTGTTCACGTCTATATCATGCACTGATTACATGACTGCCCATGCACTGATCACGTGGATGATCATACACTAATCTTGTGACAGATCATGTACTGATCCCGTGGCTGATCATGCACTGATACTATGACTGAGCATGGACTGATCACATGACTATCATGTAGTGATCACGTGACTTAATGGCGCTGATCATGTGACTGATCATGCGCTGATCATGTTTGCTATCATACAGTGATCATGTGCCTCTGGAGGCAATAAACAAAGAGCTGAGTAGGCACGAATCAAACAGTCAGCAGGCAATAATCATGGAACTCAGGTGTGAGAAATCATGCTGCTCAGCTGGCAATAATCAAGCAGCTGAGCAGGCAGGAATTACACAGCACAGCTGGCAATTGTCAAGCAGATGACAGGCAGGAATCGTGCAGCTCAGCTGGCAATTGTCAAGCAGATGAGCAGACAGTAATCACGCAGCTCAGCAGGCCCAGATCACGTGACTGAGCATGCACTGTTCACGTGGCTGATCATACACTGATCACGTGATGATCATGCACTGATCACTTGGATATCATGCACTGATCACGTGGCTGATCATACACTGTTCACGTGTCTGACCATGCACTGATCACGTGGCTGATCATACACTGCTCACGTAACTGATCATGCACTGATCACGTGGCTATCATGCACTGATCACGTGGCTGAACATGCACTGTTCACGTGGCTGATCACACACCTGTCACGTGACATATCCTGCACTGATCACGTGGCACTCATGCACTGATCACGTGGCTGATCATACTCTGCTCACGTAACTCATGCACACATCACGTGGCTATCATGCACTGCTCACGTGGCTCGTCATGGAATGATCACGTAGCAACCATATACTGGTAACGTGACTGATCATGCAAAGATCACGTAAATGATCATGCACTGTTCACGTGACTGATCATGTACTGATCACGTGACTGATCATGCACTGACCACGTGGCTATCATGCTCTGCTCACGTGGCTGATCATGCAACGATCACGTAGCAACCATGTACTGGTCACGTGACTGATCATGCACTGATCACGTAATTGATCCTGCACTGATCACGTGGCTCATCATGTACTGATCACGTGGCTGATCACACATGTATCACGTGACTGATCATGCACTGATCCCGTGGCTCTCATGCACTGATCCCGTGGCTGTCATGCACTGATCACGTGGATATCATGCACTGATCATGTGGCTGATCACACATGTATCACATGACTGATCATGCACTGATCACGTGGCTATCATGCACTGATCACGTGGCTATCATGCACTGATCACGTGCCTTATCAGGCAATGATCACGTAGCTACCTTGTAGTGGTCACGTAACTGATCATGCACTGAGCACGTAATTGATCATGCACTTATCATGTGGCTGATCATGCACTGATCACGTGGCTGATCATACACTGATCACATAACTGATCATGCACTGATCACGTGACTGATCATGCACTGATCACGTGGCTATCATGCACTGATCACTTGGCTGGACATACACTGATCACGTGCCTGGTCATGCACTGATCACGTGGCTGATCATGCACTGATCACGTGACTGATCATGCACTGATCTCGTGCCTGATCATGCACTGATCACGTGACTGATCATGCACTGATCTCGTGTCTGATCATGCACTGATCACGTGGCTATCATGCACTGCTCACGTGGCTGATCATGCCATGATCACGCAGCTACCATGTACTGGTCACATGACTGATCATGCCCTGATCACGTGACTGATCATGCAGTGATCACGTGGCTATCATGAACTACTCACATGGCTGATCATGCAATGATCATGTAGCTACCATGTACAGGTCACGTGAATGATCATACACCCATCAGGTGACTGATCATGCACTGATCACGTGGCTATCATGCACTGATCACGAGACTGATCATGCACTGTTCACGTCTATATCATGCACTGATCACATGACTGCCCGTGCACTGATCACGTGGATGATCATACACTAATCTTGTGACAGATCATGCACTGATCACGTGGCTGATCATGCACTGATACCGTGACTGAGCATGGACTGATCACATGACTATCATGTAGTGATCACGTGACTTAATGGCACTGATCATGTGACTGATCATGCGCTGATCATGTTTGCTATCATACACTGATCATGTGCCTCTGGAGGCAATAAACAAAGAGCTGAGTAGGCACGAATCAAACAGTCAGCAGGCAATAATCATGGAACACAGGTGTGAGGAATCATGCTGCTCAGCTGGCAATAATCAAGCAGCTGAGCAGGCAGGAATTACGCAGCACAGCTGGCAATTGTCAAGCAGATGACAGGCAGGAATCGTGCAGCTCAGCTGGCAATTGTCAAGCAGATGAGCAGACAGTAATCACGCAGCTCAGCAGGCCCAGATCACGTGACTGAGCATGCACTGTTCACGTGGCTGATCATACACTGATCACGTGATGATCATGCACTGATCACTTGGATATCATGCACTGATCACGTGGCTGATCATACACTGTTCACGTGTCTGACCATGCACTGATCACGTGGCTGATCATACACTGCTCACGTAACTGATCATGCACTGATCACGTGGCTATCATGCACTGATCACGTGGCTGAACATGCACTGTTCACGTGGCTGATCACACACCTGTCACGTGACATATCCTGCACTGATCACGTGGCACTCATGCACTGATCACGTGGCTGATCATACTCTGCTCACGTAACTCATGCACACATCACGTGGCTATCATGCACTGCTCACGTGGCTCGTCATGGAATGATCACGTAGCAACCATATACTGGTAACGTGACTGATCATGCAAAGATCACGTAAATGATCATGCACTGTTCACGTGACTGATCATGTACTGATCACGTGACTGATCATGCACTGACCACGTGGCTATCATGCTCTGCTCACGTGGCTGATCATGCAACGATCACGTAGCAACCATGTACTGGTCACGTGACTGATCATGCACTGATCACGTAATTGATCCTGCACTGATCACGTGGCTCATCATGTACTGATCACGTGGCTGATCACACATGTATCACGTGACTGATCATGCACTGATCCCGTGGCTCTCATGCACTGATCCCGTGGCCGTCATGCACTGATCACGTGGATATCATGCACTGATCATGTGGCTGATCACACATGTATCACATGACTGATCATGCACTGATCACGTGGCTATCATGCACTGATCACGTGGCTATCATGCACTGATCACGTGCCTTATCAGGCAATGATCACGTAGCTACCTTGTAGTGGTCACGTAACTGATCATGCACTGAGCACGTAATTGATCATGCACTTATCATGTGGCTGATCATGCACTGATCACGTGGCTGATCATACACTGATCACATAACTGATCATGCACTGATCACGTGACTGATCATGCACTGATCACGTGGCTATCATGCACTGATCACTTGGCTGGACATACACTGATCACGTGCCTGGTCATGCACTGATCACGTGGCTGATCATGCACTGATCACGTGACTGATCATGCACTGATCTCGTGCCTGATCATGCACTGATCACGTGACTGATCATGCACTGATCTCGTGTCTGATCATGCACTGATCACGTGGCTATCATGCACTGCTCACGTGGCTGATCATGCCATGATCACGCAGCTACCATGTACTGGTCACATGACTGATCATGCCCTGATCACGTGACTGATCATGCAGTGATCACGTGGCTATCATGAACTACTCACATGGCTGATCATGCAATGATCATGTAGCTACCATGTACAGGTCACGTGAATGATCATACACCCATCAGGTGACTGATCATGCACTGATCACGTGGCTATCATGCACTGATCACGAGACTGATCATGCACTGTTCACGTCTATATCATGCACTGATCACATGACTGCCCGTGCACTGATCACGTGGATGATCATACACTAATCTTGTGACAGATCATGCACTGATCACGTGGCTGATCATGCACTGATACCGTGACTGAGCATGGACTGATCACATGACTATCATGTAGTGATCACGTGACTTAATGGCACTGATCATGTGACTGATCATGCGCTGATCATGTTTGCTATCATACACTGATCATGTGCCTCTGGAGGCAATAAACAAAGAGCTGAGTAGGCACGAATCAAACAGTCAGCAGGCAATAATCATGGAACACAGGTGTGAGGAATCATGCTGCTCAGCTGGCAATAATCAAGCAGCTGAGCAGGCAGGAATTACGCAGCACAGCTGGCAATTGTCAAGCAGATGACAGGCAGGAATCGTGCAGCTCAGCTGGCAATTGTCAAGCAGATGAGCAGACAGTAATCACGCAGCTCAGCAGGCCCAGATCACGTGACTGAGCATGCACTGTTCACGTGGCTGATCATACACTGATCACGTGATGATCATGTACTGATCACTTGGATATCATGCACTGATCACGTGGCTGATCATACTCTGTTCACGTGTCTGACCATGCACTGATCACGTGGCTGATCATACACTGCTCACGTAACTGATCATGCACTGATCACGTGGCTATCATGCACTGATCACGTGGCTGAACATGCACTGTTCACGTGGCTGATCACACACCTGTCACGTGACATATCATGCACTGATCACGTGGCACTCATGCACTGATCACGTGGCTGATCATACTCTGCTCACGTAACTCATGCACACATCACGTGGCTATCATGCACTGCTCACGTGGCTCGTCATGGAATGATCACGTAGCAACCATATACTGGTAACGTGACTGATCATGCAAAGATCACGTAAATGATCATGCACTGTTCACGTGACTGATCATGTACTGATCACGTGACTGATCATGCACTGACCATGTGGCTATCATGCTCTGCTCACGTGTCTGATCATGCAACGATCATGTAGCAACCATGTACTGGTCACGTGACTGATCATGCACTGATCACGTAATTGATCCTGCACTGATCACGTGGCTGATCATGCACTGATCACGTGGCTGATCATACACTGATCACTTAACTGATCATGCACTGATCACGTGACTGATCATGCACTGATCACGTGGCTATCATGCACTGATCACTTGGCTGGACATACACTGATCACGTGCCTGGTCATGCACTGATCACGTGGCTGATCATGCACTGATCACGTGACTGATCATGCACTGATCTCGTGTCTGATCTTGCACTGATCACGTGACTGATCATGCACTGATCTCGTGTCTGATCATGCACTGATCACGTGGCTATCATGCACTGCTCACGTGGCTGATCATGCCATGATCACGCAGCTACCATGTACTGGTCACATGACTGATCATGCACTGATCACGTGACTGATCATGCAGTGATCACGTGGCTATCATGAACTACTCACGTGGCTGATCATGCAATGATCATGTAGCTACCATGTAGAGGTCACGTGAATGATCATACACCCATCAGGTGACTGATCATGCACTGATCACGTGGCTATCATGCACTGATCACGAGACTGATCATGCACTGTTCACCTCTATATCATGCACTGATCACATGACTGCCCGTGCACTGATCACGTGGATGATCATACACTAATCTTGTGACAGATCATGCACTGATCACGTGGCTGATCATGCACTGATACCGTGACTGAGCATGGACTGATCACATGACTATCATGTAGTGATCACGTGACTTAATGGCGCTGATCATGTGACTGATCATGCGCTGATCATGTTTGCTATCATACACTGATCATGTGCCTCTGGAGGCAATAAACAAAGAGCTGAGTAGGCACGAATCAAACAGTCAGCAGGCAATAATCATGGAACACAGGTGTGAGGAATCATGCTGCTCAGCTGGCAATAATCAAGCAGCTGAGCAGGCAGGAATTACGCAGCACAGCTGGCAATTGTCAAGCAGATGACAGGCAGGAATCGTGCAGCTCAGCTGGCAATTGTCAAGCAGATGAGCAGACAGTAATCACGCAGCTCAGCAGGCCCAGATCACGTGACTGAGCATGCACTGTTCACGTGGCTGATCATATACTGATCACGTGATGATCATGCACTGAGCACTTGGATATCATGCACTGATCACGTGGCTGATCATACACTGATCACGTGATGATCATGCACTGATCACTTGGATATCATGCACTGATCACGTGGCTGATCATACACTGTTCACGTGTCTGACCATGCACTGATCACGTGGCTGATCATGCACTGCTCACGTAACTGATCATGCACTGATCACGTGGCTATCATGCACTGATCACGTGGCTGAACATGCACTGTTCACGTGGCTGATCACACACCTGTCACGTGACATATCATGCACTGATCACGTGGCACTCATGCACTGATCACGTGGCTGATCATACTCTGCTCACGTAACTCATGCACACATCACGTGGCTATCATGCACTGCTCACGTGGCTCGTCATGGAATGATCACGTAGCAACCATATACTGGTAACGTGACTGATCATGCAAAGATCACGTAAATGATCATGCATTGTTCACGTGACTGATCATGTACTGATCACGTGACTGATCATGTACTGACCACGTGGCTATCATGCACTGCTCACGTGGCTGATCATGCAACGATCACGTAGCAACCATGTACTGGTCACGTGACTGATCATGCACTGATCACGTAATTGATCCTGCACTGATCACGTGGCTCATCATGCACTGATCACGTGGCTGATCACACATGTATCTCGTGTCTGATCATGCACTGATCACGTGGCTATCATGCACTGCTCACGTGGCTGATCATGCCATGATCACGCAGCTACCATGTACTGGTCACATGACTGATCATGCACTGATCACGTGACTGATCATGCAGTGATCACGTGGCTATCATGAACTACTCACGTGGCTGATCATGCAATGATCATGTAGCTACCATGTACAGGTCACGTGAAAGATCATACACCCATCAGGTGACTGATCATGCACTGATCACGTGGCTATCATGCACGGATCACGAGACTGATCATGCACTGTTCACGTCTATGTCATGCACTGATCACATGACTGCCCGTGCACTGATCACGTGGATGATCATACACTAATCTTTTGACAGATCATGTACTGTTCACGTGGCTGATCACACACCTGTCACGTGACATATCATGCACTGATCACGTGGCACTCATGCACTGATCACGTGGCTGATCATACTCTGCTCATGTAACTCATGCACACATCACGTGGCTATCATGCACTGCTCACGTGGCTCGTCATGGAATGATCACGTAGCAACCATATACTGGTAACGTGACTGATCATGCAAAGATCACGTAAATGATCATGCACTGTTCACGTGACTGATCATGTACTGATCACGTGACTGATCATGCACTGACCACGTGGCTATCATGCTCTGCTCACGTGGCTGATCATGCAACGATCACGTAGCAACCATGTACTGGTCACGTGACTGATCATGCACTGATCACGTAATTGATCCTGCACTGATCACGTGGCTCATCATGCAATGATCACGTGGCTGATCACACATATATCACGTGACTGATCATGCACTGGTCCCGTGGCTCTCATGCACTGATCACGTGGCTGTCATGCACTGATCACGTGGATATCATGCACTGATCACGTGGCTGATCACACACGTATCACATGACTGATCATGCACTGATCACGTGGCTATCATGCACTGATCACGTGGCTATCATGCACTGATCATGTGGCTGATCAGGCAATGATCACGTAGCTACCATGTACTGGTCACGTGACTGATCATGCACTGATCACGTAATTGATCATGCACTGATCATATGGCTGATCATGCACTGATCACGTGGCTGATCATACACTGATCACATAACTGATCATGCACTGATAACGTGACTGATCATGCACTGATCACGTGTCTATCATGCACTGATCACTTGGCTGGACATACACTGATCACGTGCCTGGTCATGCACTGATCACGTGACTGATCATGCACTGATCTCGTGTCTGATCATGCACTGATCACATGGCTATCATGCACTGCTCACGTGGCTGAACATGCCATGGTCATGCAGCTACCATGTACTGGTCACATGACTGATCATGCACTGATCACGTGACTGATCATGCAGTGATCACGTGGCTATCATGAACTACTCACGTGGCTGATCATGCAATGATCATGTAGCTACCATGTACAGGTCACGTGAATGATCATACACCCATCAGGTGACTGATCATGCACTGATCACGTGGCTATCATGCACTGATCACGAGACTGATCATGCACTGTTCACGTCTATATCATGCACTGATCACATGACTGCCCGTGCACTGATCACGTGGATGATCATACACTAATCTTTTGACAGATCATGCACTGATCCCGTGGCTGATCATGCACTGATACCATGACTGAGCATGGACTGATCACATGACTATCATGTAGTGATCACGTGACTTAATGGCGCTGATCATGTGACTGATCATGCGCTGATCATGTTTGCTATCATACACTGATCATGTGCCTCTGGAGGCAATAAACAAAGAGCTGAGTAGGCACGAATCAAACAGTCAGCAGGCAATAATCATGGAACACAGGTGTGAGGAATCATGCTGCTCAGCTGGCAATAATCAAGCAGCTGAGCAGGCAGGAATTACACAGCACAGCTGGCAATTGTCAAGCAGATGACAGGCAGGAATCGTGCAGCTCAGCTGGCAATTGTCAAGCAGATGAGCAGACAGTAATCACGCAGCTCAGCAGGCCCAGATCACGTGACTGAGCATGCACTGTTCACGTGGCTGATCACACACCTGTCACGTGACATATCATGCACTAATCACGTGGCACTCATGCACTGATCACGTGACTGATCATACTCTGCTCACGTAACTCATGCACACATCACGTGGCTATCATGCACTGCTCACGTGGCTCGTCATGGAATGATCACGTAGCAACCATATACTGGTAACGTGACTGATCATGCAAAGATCACGTAAATGATCATGCATTGTTCACGTGACTGATCATGTACTGATCACGTGACTGATCATGCACTGACCACGTGGCTATCATGCTCTGCTCACGTGGCTGATCATGCAACGATCACGTAGCAACCATGTACTGGTCACGTGACTGATCATGCACTGATCACGTAATTGATCCTGCACTGATCACGTGGCTCATCATGCACTGATCACGTGGCTGATCACACATGTATCACGTGTCTGATCATGCACTGATCACGTGGCTATCATGCACTGCTCACGTGGCTGATCATGCCATGATCACGCAGCTACCATGTACTGGTCACATGACTGATCATGCACTGATCACGTGACTGAACATGCAGTGATCACGTGGCTATCATGAACTACTCACGTGGCTGATCATGCAATGATCATGTAGCTACCATGTACAGGTCACGTGAAAGATCATACACCCATCAGGTGACTGATCATGCACTGATCACGTGGCTATCATGCACGGATCACGAGACTGATCATGCACTGTTCACGTCTATGTCATGCACTGATCACATGACTGCCCGTGCACTGATCACGTGGATGATCATACACTAATCTTGTGACAGATCATGTACTGTTCACGTGGCTGATCACACACCTGTCACGTGACATATCATGCACTGATCACGTGGCACTCATGCACTGATCACGTGGCTGATCATACTCTGCTCATGTAACTCATGCACACATCACGTGGCTATCATGCACTGCTCACGTGGCTCGTCATGGAATGATCACGTAGCAACCATATACTGGTAACGTGACTGATCATGCAAAGATCACGTAAATGATCATGCACTGTTCACGTGACTGATCATGTACTGATCACGTGACTGATCATGCACTGACCACGTGGCTATCATGCTCTGCTCACGTGGCTGATCATGCAACGATCACGTAGCAACCATGTACTGGTCACGTGACTGATCATGCACTGATCACGTAATTGATCCTGCACTGATCACGTGGCTCATCATGCACTGATCACGTGGCTGATCACACATATATCACGTGACTGATCATGCACTGGTCCCGTGGCTCTCATGCACTGATCACGTGGCTGTCATGCACTGATCACGTGGATATCATGCACTGATCACGTGGCTGATCACACACGTATCACATGACTGATCATGCACTGATCACGTGGCTATCATGCACTGATCACGTGGCTATCATGCACTGATCATGTGGCTGATCAGGCAATGATCACGTAGCTACCATGTACTGGTCACGTGACTGATCATGCACTGATCACGTAATTGATCATGCACTGATCATATGGCTGATCATGCACTGATCACGTGGCTGATCATACACTGATCACATAACTGATCATGCACTGATCACGTGACTGATCATGCACTGATCACGTGTCTATCATGCACTGATCACTTGGCTGGACATACACTGATCACGTGCCTGGTCATGCACTGATCACGTGACTGATCATGCACTGATCTCGTGTCTGATCATGCACTGATCACATGGCTATCATGCACTGCTCACGTGGCTGAACATGCCATGGTCACGCAGCTACCATGTACTGGTCACATGACTGATCATGCACTGATCACGTGACTGATCATGCAGTGATCACGTGGCTATCATGAACTACTCACGTGGCTGATCATGCAATGATCATGTAGCTACCATGTACAGGTCACGTGAATGATCATACACCCATCAGGTGACTGATCATGCACTGATCACGTGGCTATCATGCACTGATCACGAGACTGATCATGCACTGTTCACGTCTATATCATGCACTGATCACATGACTGCCCGTGCACTGATCACGTGGATGATCATACACTAATCTTTTGACAGATCATGCACTGATCCCGTGGCTGATCATGCACTGATACCATGACTGAGCATGGACTGATCACATGACTATCATGTAGTGATCACGTGACTTAATGGCGCTGATCATGTGACTGATCATGCGCTGATCATGTTTGCTATCATACACTGATCATGTGCCTCTGGAGGCAATAAACAAAGAGCTGAGTAGGCACGAATCAAACAGTCAGCAGGCAATAATCATGGAACTCAGGTGTGAGGAATCATGCTGCTCAGCTGGCAATAATCAAGCAGCTGAGCAGGCAGGAATTACACAGCACAGCTGGCAATTGTCAAGCAGATGACAGGCAGGAATCGTGCAGCTCAGCTGGCAATTGTCAAGCAGATGAGCAGACAGTAATCACGCAGCTCAGCAGGCCCAGATCACGTGACTGAGCATGCACTGTTCACGTGGCTGATCATACACTGATCACGTGATGATCATGCACTGATCACTTGGATATCATGCACTGATCACGTGGCTGATCATACACTGTTCACGTGTCTGACCATGCACTGATCACGTGGCTGATCATACACTGCTCACGTAACTGATCATGCACTGATCACGTGGCTATCATGCACTGATCACGTGGCTGAACATGCACTGTTCACGTGGCTGATCACACACCTGTCACGTGACATATCATGCACTGATCACGTGGCACTCATGCACTGATCACGTGGCTGATCATACTCTGCTCACGTAACTCATGCACACATCACGTGGCTATCATGCACTGCTCACGTGGCTCGTCATGGAATGATCACGTAGCAACCATATACTGGTAACGTGACTGATCATGCAAAGATCACGTAAATGATCATGCACTGTTCACGTGACTGATCATGTACTGATCACGTGACTGATCATGCACTGACCACGTGGCTATCATGCTCTGCTCACGTGGCTGATCATGCAACGATCACGTAGCAACCATGTACTGGTCACGTGACTGATCATGCACTGATCACGTAATTGATCCTGCACTGATCACGTGGCTCATCATGCACTGATCACGTGGCTGATCACACATGTATCACGTGACTGATCATGCACTGATCCCGTGGCTCTCATGCACTGATCACGTGGCTGTCATGCACTGATCACGTGGACATCATGCACTGATCATGTGGCTGATCACACACGTATCACATGACTGATCATGCACTGATCACGTGGCTATCATGCACTGATCACGTGGCTATCATGCACTGATCACGTGGCTTATCAGGCAATGATCACGTAGCTACCATGTACTGGTTACGTAACTGATCATGCACTGAGCACGTAATTGATCATGCACTGATCATGTGGCTGATCATGCACTGATCACGTGGCTGATCATGCACTGATCACGTAACTGATCATGCACTGATCACGTGACTGATCATGCACTGATCACGTGGCTATCATGCACTGATCACGTGGCTGACATACACTGATCACGTGCCTGATCATGCACTGATCACGTGGCTGATCATGCACTGATCACGTGGCTGATCATGCACTGATCACGTGGCTGATCATGCACTGATCACGTGACTGATCATGCACTGATCACGTGACTGATCATGCACTGATCACGTGGCTATCATGCACTGATCACGTGGCTGATCATGCCATGATCACGCAGCTACCATGTACTGGTCACATGACTGATCATGCACTGATCACGTGACTGATCATGCACTGATCACGTGGCTATCATGAACTACACACGTGGCTGATCATGCAATGATCATGTAGCTACCATGTACAGGTCACGTGAATGATCATACACCCATCAGGTGACTGATCATGCACTGATCACGTGGCTATCATGCACTGATCACGAGACTGATCATGCACTGATCACGTCTATATCATGCACTGATCACATGACTGCCCATGCACTGATCACGTGGATGATCATACACTAATCTTGTGACAGATCATGCACTGATCACGTGGCTGATCATGCACTGATACCGTGACTGAGCATGGACTGATCACATGACTATCATGTAGTGATCACGTGACTTAATGGCGCTGATCATGTGACTGATCATGCGCTGATCATGTTTGCTATCATACACTGATCATGTGCCTCTGGAGGCAATAAACAAAGAGCTGAGTAGGCACGAATCAAACAGTCAGCAGGCAATAATCATGGAACACAGGTGTGAGGAATCATGCTGCTCAGCTGGCAATAATCAAGCAGCTGAGCAGGCAGGAATTACGCAGCACAGCTGGCAATTGTCAAGCAGATGACAGGCAGGAATCGTGCAGCTCAGCTGGCAATTGTCAAGCAGATGAGCAGACATTAATCACGCAGCTCAGCAGGCCCAGATCACGTGACTGAGCATGCACTGTTCACGTGGCTGATCATACACTGATCACGTGATGATCATGCACTGATCACTTGGATATCATGCACTGATCACGTGGCTGATCATACACTGTTCACGTGTCTGACCATGCACTGATCACGTGGCTGATCATGCACTGTTCACGTAACTGATCATGCACTGATCACGTGGCTATCATGCACTGATCACGTGGCTGAACATGCACTGTTCACGTGGCTGATCACACACCTGTCACGTGACATATCATGCACTGATCACGTGGCACTCATGCACTGATCACGTGGCTGATCATACTCTGCTCACGTAACTCATGCACACATCACGTGGCTATCATGCACTGCTCACGTGGCTCGTCATGGAATGATCACGTAGCAACCATATACTGGTAACGTGACTGATCATGCAAAGATCACGTAAATGATCATGCACTGTTCACGTGACTGATCATGTACTGATCACGTGACTGATCATGCACTGACCACGTGGCTATCATGCTCTGCTCACGTGGCTGATCATGCAACGATCACGTAGCAACCATGTACTGGTCACGTGACTGATAATGCACTGATCACGTAATTGATCCTGCACTGATCACGTGGCTCATCATGCACTGATCACGTGGCTGATCACACATGTGTCACGTGACTGATCATGCACTGGTCCCGTGGCTCTCATGCACTGATCACGTGGCTGTCATGCACTGATCACGTGGATATCATGCACTGATCACGTGGCTGATCACACACGTATCACATGACTGATCATGCACTGATCACGTGGCTATCATGCACTGATCACGTGGCTATCATGCACTGATCATGTGGCTGATCAGGCAATGATCACGTAGCTACCATGTACTGGTCACGTGACTGACCATGCACTGATCACGTAATTGATCATGCACTGATCATGTGGCTGATCATGCACTGATCACGTGGTTATCATGCACTGATCATGTGGCTGATCAGGCAATGATCACGTAGCTACCATGTACTGGTCACGTGACTGATCATGCACTGATCACCTAATTGATCATGCACTGATCACGTGAATGATCATGCACTGATCACGTGGCTATCATGCACTGATCACTTCGCTGGACATACACTGATCACGTGCCTAGTCATGCACTGATCACGTGACTGATCATGCACTGATCTCGTGTCTGATCATGCACTGATCACGTGGCTATCATGCACTGCTCACGTGGCTGAACATGCCATGGTCACGCAGCTACCATGTACTGGTCACATGACTGATCATGCACTGATCACGTGACTGATCATGCAGTGATCACGTGGCTATCATGAACTACTCACGTGGCTGATCATGCAATGATCATGTAGCTACCATGTACAGGTCACGTGAATGATCATACACCCATCAGGTGACTGATCATGCACTGATCACATGGCTATCATGCACTGATCACGAGACTGATCATGCACTGTTCACGTCTATATCATGCACTGATCACATGACTGCCCATGCACTGATCACGTGGATGATCATACACTAATCTTGTGACAGATCATGCACTGATCACGTGGCTGATCATGCACTGATACCGTGACTGAGCATGGACTGATCACATGACTATCATGTAGTGATCACGTGACTTAATGGCGCTGATCATGTGACTGATCAAGCGCTGATCATGTTTGCTATCATACACTGATCATGTGCCTCTGGAGGCAATAAACAAAGAGCTGAGTAGGCACGAATCAAACAGTCAGCAGGCAATAATCATGGAACACAGGTGTGAGGAATCATGCTGCTCAGCTGGCAATAATCAAGCAGCTGAGCAGGCAGGAATTATGCAGCACAGCTGGCAATTGTCAAGCAGATGACAGGCAGGAATCGTGCAGCTCAGCTGGCAATTGTCAAGCAGATGAGCAGACAGTAATCACGCAGCTCAGCAGGCCCAGATCACGTGACTGAGCATGCACTGTTCACGTGGCTGATCATATACTGATCACGTGATGATCATGTACTGATCACTTGGATATCATGCACTGATCACGTGGCTGATCATACACTGTTCACGTGTCTGACCATGCACTGATCACGTGGCTGATCATACACTGCTCACGTAACTGATCATGCACTGATCACGTGGCTATCATGCACTGATCACGTGGCTGAACATGCACTGTTCACGTGGCTGATCACACACCTGTCACGTGACATATCATGCACTGATCACGTGGCACTCATGCACTGATCACGTGGCTGATCATACTCTGCTCACGTAACTCATGCACACATCACGTGGCTATCATGCACTGCTCACGTGGCTCGTCATGGAATGATCACGTAGCAACCATATACTGGTAACGTGACTGATCATGCAAAGATCACGTAAATGATCATGCACTGTTCACGTGACTGATCATGTACTGATCACGTGACTGATCATGCACTGACCACGTGGCTATCATGCTCTGCTCACGTGGCTGATCATGCAACGATCACGTAGCAACCATGTACTGGTCACGTGACTGATCATGCACTGATCACGTAATTGATCCTGCACTGATCACGTGGCTCATCATGCACTGATCACGTGGCTGATCACACATGTATCACGTGACTGATCATGCACTGATCCCGTGGCTCTCATGCACTGATCACGTGGCTGTCATGCACTGATCACGTGGATATCATGCACTGATCATGTGGCTGATCACACACGTATCACATGACTGATCATGCACTGATCACGTGGCTATCATGCACTGATCACGTGGCTATCATGCACTGATCACGTGGCTTATCAGGCAATGATCACGTAGCTACCATGTACTGGTCATGTAACTGGTCATGCACTGAGCACGTAATTGATCATGCACTGATCATGTGGCTGATCATGCACTGATCACGTGGCTGATCATACACTGATCACATAACTGAACATGCACTGATCACGTGACTGATCATGCACTGATCACGTGGCTATCATGCACTGATCACTTGGCTGGACATACACTGATCACGTGCCTGGTCATGCACTGATCACGTGGCTGATCATGCACTGATCACGTGACTGATCATGCACTGATCTCGTGTCTGATCATGCACTGATCACGTGGCTATCATGCACTGCTCACGTGGCTGATCATGCCATGATCACGCAGCTACCATGTACTGGTCACATGACTGATCATGCACTGATCACGTGACTGATCATGCAGTGATCACGTGGCTATCATGAACTACTCACGTGGCTGATCATGCAATGATCATGTAGCTACCATGTACAGGTCACGTGAATGATCATACACCCATCAGGTGACTGATCATGCACTGATCACGTGGCTATCATGCACGGATCACGAGACTGATCATGCACTGTTCACGTCTATATCATGCACTGATCACATGACTGCCCATGCACTGATCACGTGGATGATCATACACTAATCTTGTGACAGATCATGTACTGATCACGTGGCTGATCATGCACTGATACTGTGACTGAGCATGGACTGATCACATGACTATCATGTAGTGATCACGTGACTTAATGGCACTGATCATGTGACTGATCATGCGCTGATCATGTTTGCTATCATACAGTGATCAAGTGCCTCTGGAGGCAATAAACAAAGAGCTGAGTAGGCACGAATCAAACAGTCAGCAGGCAATAATCATGGAACTCAGCTGTGAGGAATCATGCTGCTCAGCTGGCAATAATCAAGCAGCTGAGCAGGCAGGAATTACGCAGCACAGCTGGCAATTGTCAAGCAGATGACAGGCAGGAATCGTGCAGCTCAGCTGGCAATTGTCAAGCAGATGAGCAGACAGTAATCACGCAGCTCAGCAGGCCCAGATCACGTGACTGAGCATGCACTGTTCACGTGGCTGATCATACACTGATCACGTGATGATCATGCACTGATCACCTGGATATCATGCACTGATCACGTGGCTGATAATACACTGTTCACGTGTCTGACCATGCACTGATCACGTGGCTGATCATACACTGCTCACGTAACTGATCATGCACTGATCACGTGGCTATCATGCACTGATCACGTGGCTGAACATGCACTGTTCACGTGGCTGATCACACACCTGTCACGTGACATATCATGCACTGATCACGTGGCACTCATGCACTGATCACGTGGCTGATCATACTCTGCTCACGTAACTCATACACACATCACGTGGCTATCATGCACTGCTCACGTGGCTCGTCATGGAATGATCACATAGCAACCATATACTGGTAACGTGACTGATCATGCAAAGATCACGTAAATGATCATGCACTGTTCATGTGACTGATCATGTACTGATCACGTGACTGATCATGCACTGACCACGTGGCTATCATGCTCTGCTCACGTGGCTGATCATGCAACGATCACGTAGCAACCATGTACTGGTCACGTGACTGATCATGCACTGATCACGTAATTGATCCTGCACTGATCACGTGGCTCATCATGCACTGATCACGTGGCTGATCACACATGTATCACGTGACTGATCATGCACTGATCCCGTGGCTCTCATGCACTGATCCCGTGGCTGTCATGCACTGATCACGTGGATATCATGCACTGATCATGTGGCTGATCACACATGTATCACATGACTGATCATGCACTGATCACGTGGCTATCATGCACTGATCACGTGGCTATCATGCACTGATCACGTGCCTTATCAGGCAATGATCACGTAGCTACCTTGTAGTGGTCACGTAACTGATCATGCACTGAGCACGTAATTGATCATGCACTTATCATGTGGCTGATCATGCACTGATCACGTGGCTGATCATACACTGATCACATAACTGATCATGCACTGATCACGTGACTGATCATGCACTGATCACGTGGCTATCATGCACTGATCACTTGGCTGGACATACACTGATCACGTGCCTGGTCATGCACTGATCACGTGGCTGATCATGCACTGATCACGTGACTGATCATGCACTGATCTCGTGCCTGATCATGCACTGATCACGTGACTGATCATGCACTGATCTCGTGTCTGATCATGCACTGATCACGTGGCTATCATGCACTGCTCACGTGGCTGATCATGCCATGATCACGCAGCTACCATGTACTGGTCACATGACTGATCATGCCCTGATCACGTGACTGATCATGCAGTGATCACGTGGCTATCATGAACTACTCACATGGCTGATCATGCAATGATCATGTAGCTACCATGTACAGGTCACGTGAATGATCATACACCCATCAGGTGACTGATCATGCACTGATCACGTGGCTATCATGCACTGATCACGAGACTGATCATGCACTGTTCACGTCTATATCATGCACTGATCACATGACTGCCCGTGCACTGATCACGTGGATGATCATACACTAATCTTGTGACAGATCATGCACTGATCACGTGGCTGATCATGCACTGATACCGTGACTGAGCATGGACTGATCACATGACTATCATGTAGTGATCACGTGACTTAATGGCACTGATCATGTGACTGATCATGCGCTGATCATGTTTGCTATCATACACTGATCATGTGCCTCTGGAGGCAATAAACAAAGAGCTGAGTAGGCACGAATCAAACAGTCAGCAGGCAATAATCATGGAACACAGGTGTGAGGAATCATGCTGCTCAGCTGGCAATAATCAAGCAGCTGAGCAGGCAGGAATTACGCAGCACAGCTGGCAATTGTCAAGCAGATGACAGGCAGGAATCGTGCAGCTCAGCTGGCAATTGTCAAGCAGATGAGCAGACAGTAATCACGCAGCTCAGCAGGCCCAGATCACGTGACTGAGCATGCACTGTTCACGTGGCTGATCATACACTGATCACGTGATGATCATGCACTGATCACTTGGATATCATGCACTGATCACGTGGCTGATCATACACTGTTCACGTGTCTGACCATGCACTGATCACGTGGCTGATCATACACTGCTCACGTAACTGATCATGCACTGATCACGTGGCTATCATGCACTGATCACGTGGCTGAACATGCACTGTTCACGTGGCTGATCACACACCTGTCACGTGACATATCCTGCACTGATCACGTGGCACTCATGCACTGATCACGTGGCTGATCATACTCTGCTCACGTAACTCATGCACACATCACGTGGCTATCATGCACTGCTCACGTGGCTCGTCATGGAATGATCACGTAGCAACCATATACTGGTAACGTGACTGATCATGCAAAGATCACGTAAATGATCATGCACTGTTCACGTGACTGATCATGTACTGATCACGTGACTGATCATGCACTGACCACGTGGCTATCATGCTCTGCTCACGTGGCTGATCATGCAACGATCACGTAGCAACCATGTACTGGTCACGTGACTGATCATGCACTGATCACGTAATTGATCCTGCACTGATCACGTGGCTCATCATGTACTGATCACGTGGCTGATCACACATGTATCACGTGACTGATCATGCACTGATCCCGTGGCTCTCATGCACTGATCCCGTGGCCGTCATGCACTGATCACGTGGATATCATGCACTGATCATGTGGCTGATCACACATGTATCACATGACTGATCATGCACTGATCACGTGGCTATCATGCACTGATCACGTGGCTATCATGCACTGATCACGTGCCTTATCAGGCAATGATCACGTAGCTACCTTGTAGTGGTCACGTAACTGATCATGCACTGAGCACGTAATTGATCATGCACTTATCATGTGGCTGATCATGCACTGATCACGTGGCTGATCATACACTGATCACATAACTGATCATGCACTGATCACGTGACTGATCATGCACTGATCACGTGGCTATCATGCACTGATCACTTGGCTGGACATACACTGATCACGTGCCTGGTCATGCACTGATCACGTGGCTGATCATGCACTGATCACGTGACTGATCATGCACTGATCTCGTGCCTGATCATGCACTGATCACGTGACTGATCATGCACTGATCTCGTGTCTGATCATGCACTGATCACGTGGCTATCATGCACTGCTCACGTGGCTGATCATGCCATGATCACGCAGCTACCATGTACTGGTCACATGACTGATCATGCCCTGATCACGTGACTGATCATGCAGTGATCACGTGGCTATCATGAACTACTCACATGGCTGATCATGCAATGATCATGTAGCTACCATGTACAGGTCACGTGAATG
Source organism: Bos javanicus (assembly GCF_032452875.1). NCBI lineage: Eukaryota > Metazoa > Chordata > Mammalia > Artiodactyla > Bovidae > Bos > Bos javanicus. The sequence goes on along the minus strand of NW_026893605.1, from coordinate 717,697 downwards.
ATCATACACCCATCAGGTGACTGATCATGCACTGATCACGTGGCTATCATGCACTGATCACGAGACTGATCATGCACTGTTCACGTCTATATCATGCACTGATCACATGACTGCCCGTGCACTGATCACGTGGATGATCATACACTAATCTTGTGACAGATCATGCACTGATCACGTGGCTGATCATGCACTGATACCGTGACTGAGCATGGACTGATCACATGACTATCATGTAGTGATCACGTGACTTAATGGCACTGATCATGTGACTGATCATGCGCTGATCATGTTTGCTATCATACACTGATCATGTGCCTCTGGAGGCAATAAACAAAGAGCTGAGTAGGCACGAATCAAACAGTCAGCAGGCAATAATCATGGAACACAGGTGTGAGGAATCATGCTGCTCAGCTGGCAATAATCAAGCAGCTGAGCAGGCAGGAATTACGCAGCACAGCTGGCAATTGTCAAGCAGATGACAGGCAGGAATCGTGCAGCTCAGCTGGCAATTGTCAAGCAGATGAGCAGACAGTAATCACGCAGCTCAGCAGGCCCAGATCACGTGACTGAGCATGCACTGTTCACGTGGCTGATCATACACTGATCACGTGATGATCATGTACTGATCACTTGGATATCATGCACTGATCACGTGGCTGATCATACTCTGTTCACGTGTCTGACCATGCACTGATCACGTGGCTGATCATACACTGCTCACGTAACTGATCATGCACTGATCACGTGGCTATCATGCACTGATCACGTGGCTGAACATGCACTGTTCACGTGGCTGATCACACACCTGTCACGTGACATATCATGCACTGATCACGTGGCACTCATGCACTGATCACGTGGCTGATCATACTCTGCTCACGTAACTCATGCACACATCACGTGGCTATCATGCACTGCTCACGTGGCTCGTCATGGAATGATCACGTAGCAACCATATACTGGTAACGTGACTGATCATGCAAAGATCACGTAAATGATCATGCACTGTTCACGTGACTGATCATGTACTGATCACGTGACTGATCATGCACTGACCATGTGGCTATCATGCTCTGCTCACGTGTCTGATCATGCAACGATCATGTAGCAACCATGTACTGGTCACGTGACTGATCATGCACTGATCACGTAATTGATCCTGCACTGATCACGTGGCTGATCATGCACTGATCACGTGGCTGATCATACACTGATCACTTAACTGAACATGCACTGATCACGTGACTGATCATGCACTGATCACGTGGCTATCATGCACTGATCACTTGGCTGGACATACACTGATCACGTGCCTGGTCATGCACTGATCACGTGGCTGATCATGCACTGATCACGTGACTGATCATGCACTGATCTCGTGTCTGATCATGCACTGATCACGTGACTGATCATGCACTGATCTCGTGTCTGATCATGCACTGATCACGTGGCTATCATGCACTGCTCACGTGGCTGATCATGCCATGATCACGCAGCTACCATGTACTGGTCACATGACTGATCATGCACTGATCACGTGACTGATCATGCAGTGATCACGTGGCTATCATGAACTACTCACGTGGCTGATCATGCAATGATCATGTAGCTACCATGTAGAGGTCACGTGAATGATCATACACCCATCAGGTGACTGATCATGCACTGATCACGTGGCTATCATGCACTGATCACGAGACTGATCATGCACTGTTCACCTCTATATCATGCACTGATCACATGACTGCCCGTGCACTGATCACGTGGATGATCATACACTAATCTTGTGACAGATCATGCACTGATCACGTGGCTGATCATGCACTGATACCGTGACTGAGCATGGACTGATCACATGACTATCATGTAGTGATCACGTGACTTAATGGCGCTGATCATGTGACTGATCATGCGCTGATCATGTTTGCTATCATACACTGATCATGTGCCTCTGGAGGCAATAAACAAAGAGCTGAGTAGGCACGAATCAAACAGTCAGCAGGCAATAATCATGGAACACAGGTGTGAGGAATCATGCTGCTCAGCTGGCAATAATCAAGCAGCTGAGCAGGCAGGAATTACGCAGCACAGCTGGCAATTGTCAAGCAGATGACAGGCAGGAATCGTGCAGCTCAGCTGGCAATTGTCAAGCAGATGAGCAGACAGTAATCACGCAGCTCAGCAGGCCCAGATCACGTGACTGAGCATGCACTGTTCACGTGGCTGATCATATACTGATCACGTGATGATCATGCACTGAGCACTTGGATATCATGCACTGATCACGTGGCTGATCATACACTGATCACGTGATGATCATGCACTGATCACTTGGATATCATGCACTGATCACGTGGCTGATCATACACTGTTCACGTGTCTGACCATGCACTGATCACGTGGCTGATCATGCACTGCTCACGTAACTGATCATGCACTGATCACGTGGCTATCATGCACTGATCACGTGGCTGAACATGCACTGTTCACGTGGCTGATCACACACCTGTCACGTGACATATCATGCACTGATCACGTGGCACTCATGCACTGATCACGTGGCTGATCATACTCTGCTCACGTAACTCATGCACACATCACGTGGCTATCATGCACTGCTCACGTGGCTCGTCATGGAATGATCACGTAGCAACCATATACTGGTAACGTGACTGATCATGCAAAGATCACGTAAATGATCATGCATTGTTCACGTGACTGATCATGTACTGATCACGTGACTGATCATGTACTGACCACGTGGCTATCATGCACTGCTCACGTGGCTGATCATGCAACGATCACGTAGCAACCATGTACTGGTCACGTGACTGATCATGCACTGATCACGTAATTGATCCTGCACTGATCACGTGGCTCATCATGCACTGATCACGTGGCTGATCACACATGTATCTCGTGTCTGATCATGCACTGATCACGTGGCTATCATGCACTGCTCACGTGGCTGATCATGCCATGATCACGCAGCTACCATGTACTGGTCACATGACTGATCATGCACTGATCACGTGACTGATCATGCAGTGATCACGTGGCTATCATGAACTACTCACGTGGCTGATCATGCAATGATCATGTAGCTACCATGTACAGGTCACGTGAAAGATCATACACCCATCAGGTGACTGATCATGCACTGATCACGTGGCTATCATGCACGGATCACGAGACTGATCATGCACTGTTCACGTCTATGTCATGCACTGATCACATGACTGCCCGTGCACTGATCACGTGGATGATCATACACTAATCTTTTGACAGATCATGTACTGTTCACGTGGCTGATCACACACCTGTCACGTGACATATCATGCACTGATCACGTGGCACTCATGCACTGATCACGTGGCTGATCATACTCTGCTCATGTAACTCATGCACACATCACGTGGCTATCATGCACTGCTCACGTGGCTCGTCATGGAATGATCACGTAGCAACCATATACTGGTAACGTGACTGATCATGCAAAGATCACGTAAATGATCATGCACTGTTCACGTGACTGATCATGTACTGATCACGTGACTGATCATGCACTGACCACGTGGCTATCATGCTCTGCTCACGTGGCTGATCATGCAACGATCACGTAGCAACCATGTACTGGTCACGTGACTGATCATGCACTGATCACGTAATTGATCCTGCACTGATCACGTGGCTCATCATGCAATGATCACGTGGCTGATCACACATATATCACGTGACTGATCATGCACTGGTCCCGTGGCTCTCATGCACTGATCACGTGGCTGTCATGCACTGATCACGTGGATATCATGCACTGATCACGTGGCTGATCACACACGTATCACATGACTGATCATGCACTGATCACGTGGCTATCATGCACTGATCACGTGGCTATCATGCACTGATCATGTGGCTGATCAGGCAATGATCACGTAGCTACCATGTACTGGTCACGTGACTGATCATGCACTGATCACGTAATTGATCATGCACTGATCATATGGCTGATCATGCACTGATCACGTGGCTGATCATACACTGATCACATAACTGATCATGCACTGATAACGTGACTGATCATGCACTGATCACGTGTCTATCATGCACTGATCACTTGGCTGGACATACACTGATCACGTGCCTGGTCATGCACTGATCACGTGACTGATCATGCACTGATCTCGTGTCTGATCATGCACTGATCACATGGCTATCATGCACTGCTCACGTGGCTGAACATGCCATGGTCATGCAGCTACCATGTACTGGTCACATGACTGATCATGCACTGATCACGTGACTGATCATGCAGTGATCACGTGGCTATCATGAACTACTCACGTGGCTGATCATGCAATGATCATGTAGCTACCATGTACAGGTCACGTGAATGATCATACACCCATCAGGTGACTGATCATGCACTGATCACGTGGCTATCATGCACTGATCACGAGACTGATCATGCACTGTTCACGTCTATATCATGCACTGATCACATGACTGCCCGTGCACTGATCACGTGGATGATCATACACTAATCTTTTGACAGATCATGCACTGATCCCGTGGCTGATCATGCACTGATACCATGACTGAGCATGGACTGATCACATGACTATCATGTAGTGATCACGTGACTTAATGGCGCTGATCATGTGACTGATCATGCGCTGATCATGTTTGCTATCATACACTGATCATGTGCCTCTGGAGGCAATAAACAAAGAGCTGAGTAGGCACGAATCAAACAGTCAGCAGGCAATAATCATGGAACTCAGGTGTGAGGAATCATGCTGCTCAGCTGGCAATAATCAAGCAGCTGAGCAGGCAGGAATTACACAGCACAGCTGGCAATTGTCAAGCAGATGACAGGCAGGAATCGTGCAGCTCAGCTGGCAATTGTCAAGCAGATGAGCAGACAGTAATCACGCAGCTCAGCAGGCCCAGATCACGTGACTGAGCATGCACTGTTCACGTGGCTGATCACACACCTGTCACGTGACATATCATGCACTAATCACGTGGCACTCATGCACTGATCACGTGACTGATCATACTCTGCTCACGTAACTCATGCACACATCACGTGGCTATCATGCACTGCTCACGTGGCTCGTCATGGAATGATCACGTAGCAACCATATACTGGTAACGTGACTGATCATGCAAAGATCACGTAAATGATCATGCATTGTTCACGTGACTGATCATGTACTGATCACGTGACTGATCATGTACTGACCACGTGGCTATCATGCTCTGCTCACGTGGCTGATCATGCAACGATCACGTAGCAACCATGTACTGGTCACGTGACTGATCATGCACTGATCACGTAATTGATCCTGCACTGATCACGTGGCTCATCATGCACTGATCACGTGGCTGATCACACATGTATCTCGTGTCTGATCATGCACTGATCACGTGGCTATCATGCACTGCTCACGTGGCTGATCATGCCATGATCACGCAGCTACCATGTACTGGTCACATGACTGATCATGCACTGATCACGTGACTGATCATGCAGTGATCACGTGGCTATCATGAACTACTCACGTGGCTGATCATGCAATGATCATGTAGCTACCATGTACAGGTCACGTGAAAGATCATACACCCATCAGGTGACTGATCATGCACTGATCACGTGGCTATCATGCACGGATCACGAGACTGATCATGCACTGTTCACGTCTATGTCATGCACTGATCACATGACTGCCCGTGCACTGATCACGTGGATGATCATACACTAATCTTGTGACAGATCATGTACTGTTCACGTGGCTGATCAATCACTGATCACGTGGCTATCATGCACTGATCACGTGGCTGATCATACTCTGCTCATGTAACTCATGCACACATCACGTGGCTATCATGCACTGCTCACGTGGCTCGTCATGGAATGATCACGTAGCAACCATATACTGGTAACGTGACTGATCATGCAAAGATCACGTAAATGATCATGCACTGTTCACGTGACTGATCATGTACTAATCACGTGACTGATCATGCACTGACCACGTGGCTATCATGCTCTGCTCACGTGGCTGATCATGCAACGATCACGTAGCAACCATGTACTGGTCACGTGACTGATCATGCACTGATCACGTAATTGATCCTGCACTGATCACGTGGCTCATCATGCACTGATCACGTGGCTGATCACACATATATCACGTGACTGATCATGCACTGGTCCCGTGGCTCTCATGCACTGATCACGTGGCTGTCATGCACTGATCACGTGGATATCATGCACTGATCACGTGGCTGATCACACACGTATCACATGACTGATCATGCACTGATCACGTGGCTATCATGCACTGATCACGTGGCTATCATGCACTGATCATGTGGCTGATCAGGCAATGATCACGTAGCTACCATGTACTGGTCACGTGACTGATCATGCACTGATCACGTAATTGATCATGCACTGATCATATGGCTGATCATGCACTGATCACGTGGCTGATCATACACTGATCACATAACTGATCATGCACTGATCACGTGACTGATCATGCACTGATCACGTGTCTATCATGCACTGATCACTTGGCTGGACATACACTGATCACGTGCCTGGTCATGCACTGATCACGTGACTGATCATGCACTGATCTCGTGTCTGATCATGCACTGATCACATGGCTATCATGCACTGCTCACGTGGCTGAACATGCCATGGTCACGCAGCTACCATGTACTGGTCACATGACTGATCATGCACTGATCACGTGACTGATCATGCAGTGATCACGTGGCTATCATGAACTACTCACGTGGCTGATCATGCAATGATCATGTAGCTACCATGTACAGGTCACGTGAATGATCATACACCCATCAGGTGACTGATCATGCACTGATCACGTGGCTATCATGCACTGATCACGAGACTGATCATGCACTGTTCACGTCTATATCATGCACTGATCACATGACTGCCCGTGCACTGATCACGTGGATGATCATACACTAATCTTTTGACAGATCATGCACTGATCCCGTGGCTGATCATGCACTGATACCATGACTGAGCATGGACTGATCACATGACTATCATGTAGTGATCACGTGACTTAATGGCGCTGATCATGTGACTGATCATGCGCTGATCATGTTTGCTATCATACACTGATCATGTGCCTCTGGAGGCAATAAACAAAGAGCTGAGTAGGCACGAATCAAACAGTCAGCAGGCAATAATCATGGAACTCAGGTGTGAGGAATCATGCTGCTCAGCTGGCAATAATCAAGCAGCTGAGCAGGCAGGAATTACACAGCACAGCTGGCAATTGTCAAGCAGATGACAGGCAGGAATCGTGCAGCTCAGCTGGCAATTGTCAAGCAGATGAGCAGACAGTAATCACGCAGCTCAGCAGGCCCAGATCACGTGACTGAGCATGCACTGTTCACGTGGCTGATCATACACTGATCACGTGATGATCATGCACTGATCACTTGGATATCATGCACTGATCACGTGGCTGATCATACACTGTTCACGTGTCTGACCATGCACTGATCACGTGGCTGATCATACACTGCTCACGTAACTGATCATGCACTGATCACGTGGCTATCATGCACTGATCACGTGGCTGAACATGCACTGTTCACGTGGCTGATCACACACCTGTCACGTGACATATCATGCACTGATCACGTGGCACTCATGCACTGATCACGTGGCTGATCATACTCTGCTCACGTAACTCATGCACACATCACGTGGCTATCATGCACTGCTCACGTGGCTCGTCATGGAATGATCACGTAGCAACCATATACTGGTAACGTGACTGATCATGCAAAGATCACGTAAATGATCATGCACTGTTCACGTGACTGATCATGTACTGATCACGTGACTGATCATGCACTGACCACGTGGCTATCATGCTCTGCTCACGTGGCTGATCATGCAACGATCACGTAGCAACCATGTACTGGTCACGTGACTGATCATGCACTGATCACGTAATTGATCCTGCACTGATCACGTGGCTCATCATGCACTGATCACGTGGCTGATCACACATGTATCACGTGACTGATCATGCACTGATCCCGTGGCTCTCATGCACTGATCACGTGGCTGTCATGCAGTGATCACGTGGACATCATGCACTGATCATGTGGCTGATCACACACGTATCACATGACTGATCATGCACTGATCACGTGGCTATCATGCACTGATCACGTGGCTATCATGCACTGATCACGTGGCTTATCAGGCAATGATCACGTAGCTACCATGTACTGGTTACGTAACTGATCATGCACTGAGCACGTAATTGATCATGCACTGATCATGTGGCTGATCATGCACTGATCACGTGGCTGATCATACACTGATCACATAACTGAACATGCACTGATTACGTGACTGATCATGCACTGATCACGTGGCTATCATGCACTGATCACTTGGCTGGACATACACTGATCACGTGCCTGGTCATGCACTGATCACGTGGCTGATCATGCACTGATCACGTGACTGATCATGCACTGATCTCGTGTCTGATCATGCACTGATCACGAGACTGATCATGTACTGATCTCGTGTCTGATCATGCACTGATCACGTGGCTATCATGCACTGCTCACGTGGCTGATCATGCCATGATCACGCAGCTACCATGTACTGGTCACATGACTGATCATGCACTGATCACGTGACTGATCATGCAGTGATCACGTGGCTATCATGAACTACTCACGTGGCTGATCATGCAATGATCATGTAGCTACCATGTACAGGTCACGTGAATGATCATACACCCATCAGGTGACTGATCATGCACTGATCACGTGGCTATCATGCACTGATCACGAGACTGATCATGCACTGTTCACGTCTATATCATGCACTGATCACATGACTGCCCGTGCACTGATCACGTGGATGATCATACACTAATCTTGTGACAGATCATGCACTGATCACGTGGCTGATCATGCACTGATACCGTGACTGAGCATGGACTGATCACATGACTATCATGTAGTGATCACGTGACTTAATGGCGCTGATCATGTGACTGATCATGCGCTGATCATGTTTGCTATCATACACTGATCATGTGCCTCTGGAGGCAATAAACAAAGAGCTGAGTAGGCACGAATCAAACAGTCAGCAGGCAATAATCATGGAACACAGGTGTGAGGAATCATGCTGCTCAGCTGGCAATAATCAAGCAGCTGAGCAGGCAGGAATTACGCAGCACAGCTGGCAATTGTCAAGCAGATGACAGGCAGGAATCGTGCAGCTCAGCTGGCAATTGTCAAGCAGATGAGCAGACATTAATCACGCAGCTCAGCAGGCCCAGATCACGTGACTGAGCATGCACTGTTCACGTGGCTGATCATACACTGATCACGTGATGATCATGCACTGATCACTTGGATATCATGCACTGATCACGTGGCTGATCATACACTGTTCACGTGTCTGACCATGCACTGATCACGTGGCTGATCATGCACTGTTCACGTAACTGATCATGCACTGATCACGTGGCTATCATGCACTGATCACGTGGCTGAACATGCACTGTTCACGTGGCTGATCACACACCTGTCACGTGACATATCATGCACTGATCACGTGGCACTCATGCACTGATCACGTGGCTGATCATACTCTGCTCACGTAACTCATGCACACATCACGTGGCTATCATGCACTGCTCACGTGGCTCGTCATGGAATGATCACGTAGCAACCATATACTGGTAACGTGACTGATCATGCAAAGATCACGTAAATGATCATGCACTGTTCACGTGACTGATCATGTACTGATCACGTGACTGATCATGCACTGACCACGTGGCTATCATGCTCTGCTCACGTGGCTGATCATGCAACGATCACGTAGCAACCATGTACTGGTCACGTGACTGATCATGCACTGATCACGTAATTGATCCTGCACTGATCACGTGGCTCATCATGCACTGATCACGTGGCTGATCACACATGTGTCACGTGACTGATCATGCACTGGTCCCGTGGCTCTCATGCACTGATCACGTGGCTGTCATGCACTGATCACGTGGATATCATGCACTGATCACGTGGCTGATCACACACGTATCACATGACTGATCATGCACTGATCACGTGGCTATCATGCACTGATCACGTGGCTATCATGCACTGATCATGTGGCTGATCAGGCAATGATCACGTAGCTACCATGTACTGGTCACGTGACTGACCATGCACTGATCACGTAATTGATCATGCACTGATCATGTGGCTGATCATGCACTGATCACGTGGTTATCATGCACTGATCATGTGGCTGATCAGGCAATGATCACGTAGCTACCATGTACTGGTCACGTGACTGATCATGCACTGATCACCTAATTGATCATGCACTGATCATGTGGCTGATCATGCACTGATCACGTGGCTGATCATACACTGATCACATAACTGAACATGCACTGATCACGTGACTGATCATGCACTGATCACGTGGCTATCATGCACTGATCACTTGGCTGGACATACACTGATCACGTGCCTGGTCATGCACTGATCACGTGGCTGATCATGCACTGATCACGTGACTGATCATGCACTGATCTCGTGTCTGATCATGCACTGATCACGTGGCTATCATGCACTGCTCACGTGGCTGATCATGCCATGATCACGCAGCTACCATGTTCTTTTCACATGACTGATCATGCACTGATCACGTGACTGATCATGCAGTGATCACGTGGCTATCATGAACTACTCACGTGGCTGATCATGCAATGATCATGTAGCTACCATGTACAGGTCACGTGAATGATCATACACCCATCAGGTGACTGATCATGCACTGATCACGTGGCTATCATGCACTGATCACGAGACTGATCATGCACTGATCACGTCTATATCATGCACTGATCACATGACTGCCCATGCACTGATCACGTGGATGATCATACACTAATCTTGTGACAGATCATGCACTGATCACGTGGCTGATCATGCACTGATACCGTGACTGAGCATGGACTGATCACATGACTATCATGTAGTGATCACGTGACTTAATGGCACTGATCATGTGACTGATCATGCGCTGATCATGTTTGCTATCATACACTGATCATGTGCCTCTGGAGGCAATAAACAAAGAGCTGAGTAGGCACGAATCAAACAGTCAGCAGGCAATAATCATGGAACTCAGGTGTGAGGAATCATGCTGCTCAGCTGGCAATAATCAAGCAGCTGAGCAGGCAGGAATTACGCAGCACAGCTGGCAATTGTCAAGCAGATGACAGGCAGGAATCGTGCAGCTCAGCTGGCAATTGTCAAGCAGATGAGCAGACAGTAATCACGCAGCTCAGCAGGCCCAGATCACGTGACTGAGCATGCACTGTTCACGTGGCTGATCATACACTGATCACGTGATGATCATGCACTGATCACCTGGATATCATGCACTGATCACGTGGCTGATCATACACTGTTCACGTGTCTGACCATGCACTGATCACGTGGCTGATCATACACTGCTCACGTAACTGATCATGCACTGATCACGTGGCTATCATGCACTGATCACGTGGCTGAACATGCACTGTTCACGTGGCTGATCACACACCTGTCACGTGACATATCATGCACTGATCACGTGGCACTCATGCACTGATCACGTGGCTGATCATACTCTGCTCACGTAACTCATACACACATCACGTGGCTATCATGCACTGCTCACGTGGCTCGTCATGGAATGATCACGTAGCAACCATATACTGGTCACGTGACTGATCATGCAAAGATCACGTAAAAGATCATGCACTGTTCATGTGACTGATCATGTACTGATCACGTGACTGATCATGCACTGATCACGTGGCTATCATGCTCTGCTCACGTGGCTGATCATGCAACGATCACGTAGCAACCATGTACTGGTCACGTGACTGATCATGCACTGATCACGTAATTGATCCTGCACTGATCACGTGGCTCATCATGCACTGATCACGTGGCTGATCACACATGTATCACGTGACTGATCATGCACTGATCACGTGGCTCTCATGCACTGATCACGTGGCTGTCATGCACTGATCACGTGGATATCATGCACTGATCACGTGGCTGATCACACACTATCACATGACTGATCATGCACTGATCACGTGGCTATCATGCACTGATCACGTGGCTATCATGCACTGATCACGTGGCTGATCATGCAATGATCACGTAGCTACCTTGTACTGGTCACGTAACTGATCATGCACTGAGCACGTAATTGATCATGCACTGATCACGTGGCTGATCATGCACTGATCACGTGGCTGATCATGCACTGATCACATGACTGATCATGCACTGATCACGTGACTGATCATGCACTGATCACGTGGCTATCATGCACTGATCACGTGGCTGGACATGCACTGATCACGTGCCTGATCATGCACTGATCACGTGGCTGATCATGCACTGATCACGTGACTGATCATGCACTGATCACGTGGCTGATCATGCACTGATCACGTGACTGATCATGCACTGATCACGTGACTGATCATGCACTGATCACGTGGCTATCATGCACTGATCACGTGGCTGATCATGCATGATCACGCAGCTACCATGCACTGATCACGTGACTGATCATGCACTGATCACGTGGCTGATCATGCACTGATCACGTAACTGATCATGCACTGATCACGTGGATATCATGCACTGATCACGTGGCTGATCATGCACTGATCACGTGTCTGATCATGCACTGATCACGTGGCTGATCATGCACTGATCACGTAACTGATCATGCACTGATCACGTGGCTATCATGCACTGATCACGTGGCTGATCATGCACTGATCACGTGGCTGATCACACACCTGTCACGTGACTATCATGCACTGATCACGTGGAACTCATGCACTGATCACGTGGCTGATCATACACTGATCACGTAACTCATGCACAGATCACGTGGCTATCATGCACTGCTCACGTGGCTGTCATGGAATGATCACGTAGCTACCATATACTGTCACGTGACTGATCATGCACTGATCACGTAAATGATCATGCACTGATCACGTGACTGATCATGCACTGATCACGTGACTGATCATGCACTGATCACGTGGCTATCATGCACTGATCACGTGGCTGATCATGCACGATCACGTAGCAACCATATACTGATCACGTGACTGATCATGCACTGATCACGTAATTGATCATGCACTGATCACGTGGCTGATCATGCACTGATCACGTGGCTGATCACACATGATCACGTGACTGATCATGCACTGATCACGTGGCTATCATGCACTGATCACGTGGCTGTCATGCACTGATCACGTGGCTATCATGCACTGATCACGTGGCTGATCATGCACGATCACGTGACTGATCATGCACTGATCACGTGGCTATCATGCACTGATCACGTGGCTGATCATGCACTGATCACGTGGCTGATCATGCACTGATCACGTGGCTGATCATGCACTGATCACGTAGCTATCATGCACTGATCACGTGACTGATCATGCACTGATCACGTGACTGATCATGCACTGATCACGTGGCTGATCATGCACTGATCACGTGGCTGATCATGCACTGATCACGTGGCTGATCATGCACTGATACCGTGACTGAGCATGGACTGATCACATGACTATCATGTAGTGATCACGTGACTTAATGGCGCTGATCATGTGACTGATCATGCGCTGATCATGTTTGCTATCATACACTGATCATGTGCCTCTGGAGGCAATAAACAAAGAGCTGAGTAGGCACGAATCAAACAGTCAGCAGGCAATAATCATGGAACTCAGCTGTGAGGAATCATGCTGCTCAGCTGGCAATAATCAAGCAGCTGAGCAGGCAGGAATTACGCAGCACAGCTGGCAATTGTCAAGCAGATGACAGGCAGGAATCGTGCAGCTCAGCTGGCAATTGTCAAGCAGATGAGCAGACAGTAATCACGCAGCTCAGCAGGCCCAGATCACGTGACTGAGCATGCACTGTTCACGTGGCTGATCATACACTGATCACGTGATGATCATGCACTGATCACTTGGATATCATGCACTGATCACGTGGCTGATCATACACTGTTCACGTGTCTGACCATGCACTGATCACGTGGCTGATCATGCACTGCTCACGTAACTGATCATGCACTGATCACGTGGCTATCATGCACTGATCACGTGGCTGAACATGCACTGTTCACGTGGCTGATCACACACCTGTCACGTGACATATCATGCACTGATCACGTGGCACTCATGCACTGATCACGTGGCTGATCATACTCTGCTCACGTAACTCATGCACACATCACGTGGCTATCATGCACTGCTCACGTGGCTCGTCATGGAATGATCACGTAGCAACCATATACTGGTCACGTGACTGATCATGCACTGATCACGTAAATGATCATGCACTGTTCACGTGACTGATCATGTACTGATCACGTGACTGATCATGCACTGATCACGTGGCTATCATGCACTGCTCACGTGGCTGATCATGCAACGATCACGTAGCAACCATGTACTGGTCACGTGACTGATCATGCACTGATCACGTAATTGATCTGCACTGATCACGTGGCTCATCATGCACTGATCACGTGGCTGATCACACATGATCACGTGACTGATCATGCACTGATCACGTGGCTATCATGCACTGATCACGTGGCTATCATGCACTGATCACGTGGATATCATGCACTGATCACGTGGCTGATCACACACGTATCACATGACTGATCATGCACTGATCACGTGGCTATCATGCACTGATCACGTGGCTGATCATGCACTGATCACGTGGCTGATCACACATGATCACGTGACTGATCATGCACTGATCCCGTGGCTGTCATGCACTGATCACGTGGCTGTCATGCACTGATCACGTGGCTATCATGCACTGATCACGGACTGATCATGCACTGATCACGTCTATATCATGCACTGATCACATGACTGCCCATGCACTGATCACGTGGATGATCATACACTAATCATGTGACAGATCATGCACTGATCACGTGGCTGATCATGCACTGATACCGTGACTGAGCATGGACTGATCACATGACTATCATGTAGTGATCACGTGACTAAATGGCGCTGATCATGTGACTGATCATGCGCTGATCATGTTTGCTATCATACACTGATCATGTGCCTCTGGAGGCAATAAACAAAGAGCTGAGTAGGCACGAATCAAACAGTCAGCAGGCAATAATCATGGAACTCAGGTGTGAGGAATCATGCTGCTCAGCTGGCAATTGTCAAGCAGATGAGCAGACAGTAATCACGCAGCTCAGCAGGCCCAGATCACGTGACTGAGCATGCACTGTTCACGTGGCTGATCATACACTGATCACGTGATGATCATGCACTGATCACTTGGATATCATGCACTGATCACGTGGCTGATCATACACTGTTCACGTGTCTGACCATGCACTGATCACGTGGCTGATCATACACTGCTCATGTAACTGATCATGCACTGATCACGTGGCTATCATGCACTGATCACGTGGCTGAACATGCACTGTTCACGTGGCTGATCACACACCTGTCATGTGACATATCATGCACTGATCACGTGGCACTCATGCACTGATCACGTGGCTGATCATACTCTGCTCACGTAACTCATGCACACATCACGTGGCTATCATGCACTGCTCACGTGGCTCGTCATGGAATGATCACGTAGCAACCATATACTGGTCACGTGACTGATCATGCAAAGATCACGTAAATGATCATGCACTGTTCACGTGACTGATCATGTACTGATCACGTGACTGATCATGCACTGATCACGTGGCTATCATGCTCTGCTCACGTGGCTGATCATGCAACGATCACGTAGCAACCATGTACTGGTCACGTGACTGATCATGCACTGATCACGTAATTGATCCTGCACTGATCACGTGGCTCATCATGCACTGATCACGTGGCTGATCACACATGTATCACGTGACTTTTCATGCACTGATCCCGTGGCTCTCATGCACTGATCACGTGGCTGTCATGCACTGATCACGTGGATATCATGCACTGATCACGTGGCTGATCACACACGTATCACATGACTGATCATGCACTGATCACGTGGCTATCATGCACTGATCACGTGGCTATCATGCACTGATCACGTGGCTGATCATGCAATGATCACGTAGCTACCATGTACTGGTCACGTGACTGATCATGCACTGATCACGTAATTGATCATGCACTGATCACGTGGCTGATCATGCACTGATCACGTGGCTGATCATGCACTGATCACGTGGCTGATCATGCACTGATCACGTGGCTGATCATGCACTGATCACGTGGCTGATCATGCACTGATCACGTGGCTGATCATGCACTGATCACGTGACTGATCATGCACTGATCACGTGGCTGATCATGCACTGATCACGTGACTGATCATGCACTGATCACGTGACTGATCATGCACTGATCACGTGGCTATCATGCACTGATCACGTGGCTGATCATGCCATGATCACGCAGCTACCATGTACTGGTCACATGACTGATCATGCACTGATCACGTGACTGATCATGCACTGATCACGTGGCTATCATGCACTACTCACGTGGCTGATCATGCAATGATCATGTAGCTACCATGTACAGGTCACGTGAATGATCATACACCCATCAGGTGACTGATCATGCACTGATCACGTGGCTATCATGCACTGATCACGAGACTGATCATGCACTGATCACGTCTATATCATGCACTGATCACATGACTGCCCATGCACTGATCACGTGGATGATCATACACTAATCTTGTGACAGATCATGCACTGATCACGTGGCTGATCATGCACTGATACCGTGACTGAGCATGGACTGATCACATGACTATCATGTAGTGATCACGTGACTTAATGGCGCTGATCATGTGACTGATCATGCGCTGATCATGTTTGCTATCATACACTGATCATGTGCCTCTGGAGGCAATAAACAAAGAGCTGAGTAGGCACGAATCAAACAGTCAGCAGGCAATAATCATGGAACTCAGGTGTGAGGAATCATGCTGCTCAGCTGGCAATAATCAAGCAGCTGAGCAGGCAGGAATTACGCAGCACAGCTGGCAATTGTCAAGCAGATGACAGGCAGGAATCGTGCAGCTCAGCTGGCAATTGTCAAGCAGATGAGCAGACAGTAATCACGCAGCTCAGCAGGCCCAGATCACGTGACTGAGCATGCACTGTTCACGTGGCTGATCATGCACTGATCACGTGACTGATCATGCACTGATCACGTGGCTATCATGCACTGATCACGTGGCTGATCATGCACTGATCACGTAACTGATCATGCACTGATCACGTGGCTGATCATGCACTGATCACGTGGCTGATCACACATGATCACGTGACTGATCATGCACTGATCACGTGGCTATCATGCACTGATCACGTGGCTGTCATGCACTGATCACGTGGCTATCATGCACTGATCACGTGGCTGATCATGCACTGATCACGTGGCTGATCACACACTGATCACGTGACTATCATGCACTGATCACGTGGCACTCATGCACTGATCACGTGGCTGATCATGCACTGATCACGTGACTCATGCACACATCACGTGGCTATCATGCACTGCTCACGTGGCTGATCATGCAATGATCACGTAGCTACCATGTACTGGTCACGTGACTGATCATGCACTGATCACGTGAATGATCATGCACTGATCACGTGACTGATCATGCACTGATCACGTGACTGATCATGCACTGATCACGTGGCTATCATGCACTGATCACGTGGCTGATCATGCACGATCACGTAGCAACCATGCACTGATCACGTGGCTGATCATGCACTGATACCGTGACTGAGCATGGACTGATCACATGACTATCATGTAGTGATCACGTGACTTAATGGCGCTGATCATGTGACTGATCATGCGCTGATCATGTTTGCTATCATACACTGATCATGTGCCTCTGGAGGCAATAAACAAAGAGCTGAGTAGGCACGAATCAAACAGTCAGCAGGCAATAATCATGGAACTCAGGTGTGAGGAATCATGCTGCTCAGCTGGCAATAATCAAGCAGCTGAGCAGGCAGGAATTACGCAGCACAGCTGGCAATTGTCAAGCAGATGACAGGCAGGAATCGTGCAGCTCAGCTGGCAATTGTCAAGCAGATGAGCAGACAGTAATCACGCAGCTCAGCAGGCCCAGATCACGTGACTGAGCATGCACTGTTCACGTGGCTGATCATACACTGATCACGTGATGATCATGCACTGATCACTTGGATATCATGCACTGATCACGTGGCTGATCATACACTGTTCACGTGTCTGACCATGCACTGATCACGTGGCTGATCATACACTGCTCACGTAACTGATCATGCACTGATCACGTGGCTATCATGCACTGATCACGTGGCTGAACATGCACTGTTCACGTGGCTGATCACACACTGTCACGTGACATATCATGCACTGATCACGTGGCACTCATGCACTGATCACGTGGCTGATCATACACTGCTCACGTAACTCATGCACACATCACGTGGCTATCATGCACTGCTCACGTGGCTGTCATGGAATGATCACGTAGCAACCATATACTGGTCACGTGACTGATCATGCACTGATCACGTAAATGATCATGCACTGATCACGTGACTGATCATGCACTGATCACGTGACTGATCATGCACTGATCACGTGGCTATCATGCACTGCTCACGTGGCTGATCATGCAACGATCACGTAGCAACCATGTACTGGTCACGTGACTGATCATGCACTGATCACGTAATTGATCCTGCACGGATCACGTGGCTCATCATGCACTGATCACGTGGCTGATCACACATGTATCACGTGACTGATCATGCACTGATCACGTGGCTATCATGCACTGATCACGTGGCTATCATGCACTGATCACGTGGATATCATGCGCTGATCACGTGGCTGATCACACATGTATCACATGACTGATCATGCACTGATCACGTGGCTATCATGCACTGATCACGTGGCTATCATGCACTGATCACGTGGCTGATCATGCACTGATCACGTAGCTACCATGTACTGATCACGTGACTGATCATGCACTGATCACGTAATTGATCATGCACTGATCATGTGGCTGATCATGCACTGATCATGTTTGCTATCATACACTGATCATGTGCCTCTGGAGGCAATAAACAAAGAGCTGAGTAGGCACGAATCAAACAGTCAGCAGGCAATAATCATGGAACTCAGGTGTGAGGAATCATGCTGCTCAGCTGACAATAATCAAGCAGCTGAGCAGGCAGGAATTACGCAGCACAGCTGGCAATTGTCAAGCAGATGACAGGCAGGAATCGTGCAGCTCAGCTGGCAATTGTCAAGCAGATGAGCAGACAGTAATCACGCAGCTCAGCAGGCCCTGATCACGTGACTGAGCATGCACTGTTCACGTGGCTGATCATAAACTGATCACGTGATGATCATGCACTGATCACTTGGATATCATGCACTGATCTCATGGCTGATCATACACTGTTCACGTGTCTGACCATGCACTGATCACGTGGCTGATCATACACTGCTCACGTAACTGATCATGCACTGATCACGTGGCTATCATGCACTGATCACGTGGCTGAACATGCACTGTTCACGTGGCTGATCACACACCTGTCACGTGACATATCATGCACTGATCACGTGGCACTCATGCACTGATCACGTGGCTGATCATACTCTGCTCAAGTAACTCATGCACACATCACGTGGCTATCATGCACTGCTCACGTGGCTGTCATGGAATGATCACGTAGCAACCATATACTGGTCACGTGACTGATCATGCACTGATCACGTAAATGATCATGCACTGTTCACGTGACTGATCATGTACTGATCACGTGACTGATCATGCACTGATCACGTGGCTATCATGCACTGCTCACGTGGCTGATCATGCACGATCACGTAGCAACCATGTACTGGTCACGTGACTGATCATGCACTGATCACGTAATTGATCATGCACTGATCACGTGGCTCATCATGCACTGATCACGTGGCTGATCACACATGTATCACGTGACTGATCATGCACTGATCACGTGGCTCTCATGCACTGATCACGTGGCTGTCATGCACTGATCACGTGGATATCATGCACTGATCACGTGGCTGATCACACACGTATCACATGACTGATCATGCACTGATCACGTGGCTATCATGCACTGATCACGTGGCTATCATGCACTGATCACGTGGCTGATCATGCAATGATCACGTAGCTGCCATGCACTGATCACGTAACTGATCATGCACTGAGCACGTAATTGATCATGCACTGATCATGTGGCTGATCATGCACTGATCACGTGGCTGATCATACACTGATCACGTAACTGATCATGCACTGATCACGTGACTGATCATGCACTGATCACGTGGCTATCATGCACTGATCACGTGGCTGACATACACTGATCACGTGCCTGATCATGCACTGATCACGTGGCTGATCATGCACTGATCACGTGACTGATCATGCACTGATCACGTGGCTGATCATGCACTGATCACGTGGCTTTCATGCACTGCTCACGTGGCTGATCATGCCATGATCACGCAGCTACCATGTACTGGTCACATGACTGATCATGCACTGATCACGTGACTGATCATGCAGTGATCACGTGGCTATCATAAACTACTCACGTGGCTGATCATGCAATGATCATGTAGCTACCATGTACAGGTCACGTGAATGATCATACACCCATCAGGTGACTGATCATGCACTGATCACGTGGCTATCATGCACTGATCACGAGACTGATCATGCACTGATCACGTCTATATCATGCACTGATCACATGACTGCCCATGCACTGATCACGTGGATGATCATACACTAATCATGTGACAGATCATGCACTGATCACGTGGCTGATCATGCACTGATACCGTGACTGAGCATGGACTGATCACATGACTATCATGTAGTGATCACGTGACTTAATGGCGCTGATCATGTGACTGATCATGCGCTGATCATGTTTGCTATCATACACTGATCATGTGCCTCTGGAGGCAATAAACAAAGAGCTGAGTAGGCACGAATCAAACAGTCAGCAGGCAATAATCATGGAACTCAGGTGTGAGGAATCATGCTGCTCAGCTGGCAATAATCAAGCAGCTGAACAGGCAGGAATTACGCAGCACAGCTGGCAATTGTCAAGCAGATGACAGGCAGGAATCGTGCAGCTCAGCTGGCAATTGTCAAGCAGATGAGCAGACAGTAATCACGCAGCTCAGCAGGCCCAGATCACGTGACTGAGCATGCACTGTTCACGTGGCTGATCATACACTGATCACGTGATGATCATGCACTGATCACTTGGATATCATGCACTGATCACGTGGCTGATCATACACTGTTCACGTGTCTGACCATGCACTGATCACGTGGCTGATCATGCACTGCTCACGTAACTGATCATGCACTGATCACGTGGCTATCATGCACTGATCACGTGGCTGAACATGCACTGTTCACGTGGCTGATCACACACCTGTCACGTGACATATCATGCACTGATCACGTGGCACTCATGCACTGATCACGTGGCTGATCATACTCTGCTCACGTAACTCATGCACACATCACGTGGCTATCATGCACTGCTCACGTGGCTCGTCATGGAATGATCACGTAGCAACCATATACTGGTCACGTGACTGATCATGCAAGATCACGTAAATGATCATGCACTCTTCACGTGACTGATCATGTACTGATCACGTGACTGATCATGCACTGATCACGTGGCTATCATGCTCTGCTCACGTGGCTGATCATGCAACGATCACGTAGCAACCATGTACTGGTCACGTGACTGATCATGCACTGATCACGTAATTGATCCTGCACTGATCACGTGGCTCATCATGCACTGATCACGTGGCTGATCACACATGTATCACGTGACTGATCATGCACTGATCACGTGGCTCTCATGCACTGATCACGTGGCTGTCATGCACTGATCACGTGGATATCATGCACTGATCACGTGGCTGATCACACACGTATCACATGACTGATCATGCACTGATCACGTGGCTTATCATGCACTGATCACGTGGCTATCATGCACTGATCACGTGACTGATCATGCACTGATCATGACTGATCATGCACTGATCACGTGGCTGATCATGCACTGATCACGTGGCTGATCATGCACTGATCACGTGGCTGATCATGCACTGATCACGTGACTGATCATGCACTGATCACGTGGCTGATCATGCACTGATCACGTGGCTGATCATGCACTGATCACGTGACTGATCATGCACTGATCACGTGGCTGATCATGCACTGATCACGTGACTGATCATGCACTGATCACGTGGCTGATCATGCACTGATCACGTGACTGATCATGCACTGATCACGTGTCTGATCATGCACTGATCACGTGGCTATCATGCACTGCTCACGTGGCTGATCATGCCATGAACACGCAGCTACCATGTACTGGTCACATGACTGATCATGCACTGATCACGTGACTGATCATGCACTGATCACGTGGCTATCATGCACTACTCCGTGGCTGATCATGCAATGATCATGTAGCTACCATGTACAGGTCACGTGAATGATCATACACCCATCAGGTGACTGATCATGCACTGATCACGTGGCTATCATGCACTGATCACGTGACTGATCATGCACTGATCACGTCTATATCATGCACTGATCACATGACTGCCATGCACTGATCACGTGGATGATCATACACTAATCATGTGACAGATCATGCACTGATCACGTGGCTGATCATGCACTGATACCGTGACTGAGCATGGACTGATCACATGACTATCATGTAGTGATCACGTGACTTAATGGCGCTGATCATGTGACTGATCATGCGCTGATCATGTTTGCTATCATACACTGATCATGTGCCTCTGGAGGCAATAAACAAAGAGCTGAGTAGGCACGAATCAAACAGTCAGCAGGCAATAATCATGGAACTCAGGTGTGAGGAATCATGCTGCTCAGCTGGCAATAATCAAGCAGCTGAACAGGCAGGAATTACGCAGCACAGCTGGCAATTGTCAAGCAGATGACAGGCAGGAATCGTGCAGCTCAGCTGGCAATTGTCAAGCAGATGAGCAGACAGTAATCACGCAGCTCAGCAGGCCCAGATCACGTGACTGAGCATGCACTGTTCACGTGGCTGATCATACACTGATCACGTGATGATCATGCACTGATCACTTGGATATCATGCACTGATCACGTGGCTGATCATACACTGTTCACGTGTCTGACCATGCACTGATCACGTGGCTGATCATGCACTGCTCACGTAACTGATCATGCACTGATCACGTGGCTATCATGCACTGATCACGTGGCTGAACATGCACTGTTCACGTGGCTGATCACACACCTGTCACGTGACATATCATGCACTGATCACGTGGCACTCATGCACTGATCACGTGGCTGATCATACTCTGCTCACGTAACTCATGCACACATCACGTGGCTATCATGCACTGCTCACGTGGCTCGTCATGGAATGATCACGTAGCAACCATATACTGGTCACGTGACTGATCATGCAAAGATAACGTAAATGATCATGCACTGTTCACGTGACTGATCATTTACTGATCACGTGACTGATCATGCACTGATCACGTGGCTATCATGCACTGCTCACGTGGCTGATCATGCAACGATCACGTAGCAACCATGTACTGGTCACGTGACTGATCATGCACTGATCACGTAATTGATCATGCACTGATCACGTGGCTCATCATGCACTGATCACGTGGCTGATCACACATGTATCACGTGACTGATCATGCACTGATCACGTGGCTCTCATGCACTGATCACCTGGCTGTCATGCACTGATCACGTGGATATCATGCACTGATCACGTGGCTGATCACACACGTATCACATGACTGATCATGCACTGATCACGTGGCTATCATGCACTGATCACGTGGCTATCATGCACTGATCACGTGACTGATCATGCACTGATCACGTAATTGATCATGCACTGATCACGTGGCTGATCATGCACTGATCACGTGGCTGATCATGCACTGATCACGTGACTGATCATGCACTGATCACGTGACTGATCATGCACTGATCACGTGGCTGATCATGCACTGATCACGTGGCTGATCATGCACTGATCACGTGACTGATCATGCACTGATCACGTGGCTGATCATGCACTGATCACGTGACTGATCATGCACTGATCACGTGGCTGATCATGCACTGATCACGTGACTGATCATGCACTGATCACGTGTCTGATCATGCACTGATCACGTGGCTATCATGCACTGCTCACGTGGCTGATCATGCCATGAACACGCAGCTACCATGTACTGGTCACATGACTGATCATGCACTGATCACGTGACTGATCATGCACTGATCACGTGGCTATCATGCACTACTCACGTGGCTGATCATGCAATGATCATGTAGCTACCATGTACAGGTCACGTGAATGATCATACACCCATCAGGTGACTGATCATGCACTGATCACGTGGCTATCATGCACTGATCACGAGACTGATCATGCACTGATCACGTCTATATCATGCACTGATCACATGACTGCCCATGCACTGATCACGTGGATGATCATACACTAATCATGTGACAGATCATGCACTGATCACGTGGCTGATCATGCACTGATACCGTGACTGAGCATGGACTGATCACATGACTATCATGTAGTGATCACGTGACTTAATGGCGCTGATCATGTGACTGATCATGCGCTGATCATGTTTGCTATCATACACTGATCATGTGCCTCTGGAGGCAATAAACAAAGAGCTGAGTAGGCACGAATCAAACAGTCAGCAGGCAATAATCATGGAACTCAGGTGTGAGGAATCATGCTGCTCAGCTGGCAATAATCAAGCAGCTGAGCAGGCAGGAATTACGCAGCACAGCTGGCAATTGTCAAGCAGATGACAGGCAGGAATCGTGCAGCTCAGCTGGCAATTGTCAAGCAGATGAGCAGACAGTAATCACGCAGCTCAGCAGGCCCAGATCACGTGACTGAGCATGCACTGTTCACGTGGCTGATCATACACTGATCACGTGATGATCATGCACTGATCACTTGGATATCATGCACTGATCACGTGGCTGATCATACACTGTTCACGTGTCTGATCATGCACTGATCACGTGGCTGATCATGCACTGCTCACGTAACTGATCATGCACTGATCACGTGGCTATCATGCACTGATCACGTGGCTGAACATGCACTGTTCACGTGGCTGATCACACACCTGTCACGTGACATATCATGCACTGATCACGTGGCACTCATGCACTGATCACGTGGCTGATCATACTCTGCACACGTAACTCATGCACACATCACGTGGCTATCATGCACTGCTCACGTGGCTCGTCATGGAATGATCACGTAGCAACCATATACTGGTCACGTGACTGATCATGCACAGATCACGTAAATGATCATGCACTGTTCACGTGACTGATCATGTACTGATCACGTGACTGATCATGCACTGATCACGTGGCTATCATGCTCTGCTCACGTGGCTGATCATGCAACGATCACGTAGCAACCATGTACTGGTCACGTGACTGATCATGCACTGATCACGTAATTGATCCTGCACTGATCACGTGGCTCATCATGCACTGATCACGTGGCTGATCACACATGTATCACGTGACTGATCATGCACTGATCACGTGGCTCTCATGCACTGATCACGTGGCTGTCATGCACTGATCACGTGGATATCATGCACTGATCACGTGGCTGATCACACACGTATCACATGACTGATCATGCACTGATCACGTGGCTATCATGCACTGATCACGTGGCTATCATGCACTGATCACGTGGCTGATCATGCAATGATCACGTAGCTACCATGTACTGGTCACGTGACTGATCATGCACTGATCACGTAATTGATCATGCACTGATCACGTGGCTGATCATGCACTGATCACGTGGCTGATCACACTGATCACATAACTGATCATGCACTGATCACGTGACTGATCATGCACTGATCACGTGGCTATCATGCACTGATCACGTGGCTGATCATGCACTGATCACGTGCCTGATCATGCACTGATCACGTGGCTGATCATGCACTGATCACGTGACTGATCATGCACTGATCACGTGTCTGATCATGCACTGATCACGTGGCTATCATGCACTGATCACGTGGCTGATCATGCCATGATCACGCAGCTACCATGTACTGGTCACATGACTGATCATGCACTGATCACGTGACTGATCATGCACTGATCACGTGGCTATCATGCACTACTCACGTGGCTGATCATGCAATGATCATGTAGCTACCATGTACAGGTCACGTGAATGATCATACACCCATCAGGTGACTGATCATGCACTGATCACGTGGCTATCATGCACTGATCACGTGACTGATCATGCACTGATCACGTCTATATCATGCACTGATCACATGACTGCCCATGCACTGATCACGTGGATGATCATACACTGATCACGTGACAGATCATGCACTGATCACGTGGCTGATCATGCACTGATACCGTGACTGAGCATGGACTGATCACATGACTATCATGTAGTGATCACGTGACTTAATGGCACTGATCATGTGACTGATCATGCACTGATCATGTTTGCTATCATACACTGATCATGTGCCTCTGGAGGCAATAAACAAAGAGCTGAGTAGGCACGAATCAAACAGTCAGCAGGCAATAATCATGGAACTCAGGTGTGAGGAATCATGCTGCTCAGCTGGCAATAATCAAGCAGCTGAGCAGGCAGGAATTATGCAGCACAGCTGGCAATTGTCAAGCAGATGACAGGCAGGAATCGTGCAGCTCAGCTGGCAATTGTCAAGCAGATGAGCAGACAGTAATCACGCAGCTCAGCAGGCCCTGATCACGTGACTGAGCATGCACTGTTCACGTGGCTGATCATACACTGATCACGTGATGATCATGCACTGATCACGTGGATATCATGCACTGATCACGTGGCTGATCATACACTGATCACGTGTCTGATCATGCACTGATCACGTGGCTGATCATGCACTGATCACGTGACTGATCATGCACTGATCACGTGGCTGATCATGCACTGATCACGTGACTGATCATGCACTGATCACGTGGCTGATCATGCACTGATCACGTGGCTATCATGCACTGATCACGTGGCTGATCATGCATGATCACGCAGCTATGCACTGATCACGTGACTGATCATGCACTGATCACGTGACTGATCATGCACTGATCACGTGGCTGATCATGCACTGATCACGTGACTGATCATGCACTGATCACGTGACTGATCATGCACTGATCACGTGGCTATCATGCACTGCTCACGTGGCTGATCATGCCATGATCACGCAGCTACCATGTACT
Organism: Bos javanicus; assembly: GCF_032452875.1. Lineage (NCBI taxonomy): Eukaryota > Metazoa > Chordata > Mammalia > Artiodactyla > Bovidae > Bos > Bos javanicus. The sequence goes on along the minus strand of NW_026893605.1, from coordinate 690,040 downwards.
GGTCACATGACTGATCATGCACTGATCACGTGACTGATCATGCACTGATCACGTGGCTATCATGCACTACTCACGTGGCTGATCATGCAATGATCATGTAGCTACCATGTACAGGTCACGTGAATGATCATACACCCATCAGGTGACTGATCATGCACTGATCACGTGGCTATCATGCACTGATCACGAGACTGATCATGCACTGATCACGTCTATATCATGCACTGATCACATGACTGCCCATGCACTGATCACGTGGATGATCATACACTAATCTTGTGACAGATCATGCACTGATCACGTGGCTGATCATGCACTGATACCGTGACTGAGCATGGACTGATCACATGACTATCATGTAGTGATCACGTGACTTAATGGCGCTGATCATGTGACTGATCATGCGCTGATCATGTTTGCTATCATACACTGATCATGTGCCTCTGGAGGCAATAAACAAAGAGCTGAGTAGGCACGAATCAAACAGTCAGCAGGCAATAATCATGGAACTCAGGTGTGAGGAATCATGCTGCTCAGCTGGCAATAATCAAGCAGCTGAGCAGGCAGGAATTACGCAGCACAGCTGGCAATTGTCAAGCAGATGACAGGCAGGAATCGTGCAGCTCAGCTGGCAATTGTCAAGCAGATGAGCAGACAGTAATCACGCAGCTCAGCAGGCCCAGATCACGTGACTGAGCATGCACTGTTCACGTGGCTGATCATACACTGATCACGTGATGATCATGCACTGATCACTTGGATATCATGCACTGATCACGTGGCTGATCATACACTGTTCACGTGTCTGACCATGCACTGATCACGTGGCTGATCATACACTGCTCACGTAACTGATCATGCACTGATCACGTGGCTATCATGCACTGATCACGTGGCTGAACATGCACTGTTCACGTGGCTGATCACACACCTGTCACGTGACATATCATGCACTGATCACGTGGCACTCATGCACTGATCACGTGGCTGATCATACTCTGCTCACGTAACTCATGCACACATCACGTGGCTATCATGCACTGCTCACGTGGCTCGTCATGGAATGATCACGTAGCAACCATATACTGGTCACGTGACTGATCATGCAAAGATCACGTAAATGATCATGCACTGTTCACGTGACTGATCATGTACTGATCACGTGACTGATCATGCACTGATCACGTGGCTATCATGCTCTGCTCACGTGGCTGATCATGCAACGATCACGTAGCAACCATGTACTGGTCACGTGACTGATCATGCACTGATCACGTAATTGATCCTGCACTGATCACGTGGCTCATCATGCACTGATCACGTGGCTGATCACACATGTATCACGTGACTGATCATGCACTGATCACGTGGCTCTCATGCACTGATCACGTGGCTGTCATGCACTGATCACGTGGATATCATGCACTGATCACGTGGCTGATCACACACGTATCATGACTGATCATGCACTGATCACGTGGCTATCATGCACTGATCACGTGGCTATCATGCACTGATCACGTGGCTGATCATGCAATGATCACGTAGCTACCATGTACTGGTCACGTGACTGATCATGCACTGATCACGTAATTGATCATGCACTGATCACGTGGCTGATCATGCACTGATCACGTGGCTGATCATACACTGATCACGTAACTGATCATGCACTGATCACGTGACTGATCATGCACTGATCACGTGGCTATCATGCACTGATCACTTGGCTGATCATGCACTGATCACGTGCCTGATCATGCACTGATCACGTGGCTGATCATGCACTGATCACGTGACTGATCATGCACTGATCACGTGGCTGATCATGCACTGATCACGTGACTGATCATGCACTGATCACGTGTCTGATCATGCACTGATCACGTGGCTATCATGCACTGATCACGTGGCTGATCATGCCATGATCACAGCTACCATGTACTGGTCACATGACTGATCATGCACTGATCACGTGACTGATCATGCAGTGATCACGTGGCTATCATGCACTACTCACGTGGCTGATCATGCAATGATCATGTAGCTACCATGTACAGGTCACGTGAATGATCATACACCCATCAGGTGACTGATCATGCACTGATCACGTGGCTATCATGCACTGATCACGAGACTGATCATGCACTGATCACGTCTATATCATGCACTGATCACATGACTGCCCATGCACTGATCACGTGGATGATCATACACTAATCATGTGACAGATCATGCACTGATCACGTGGCTGATCATGCACTGATACCGTGACTGAGCATGGACTGATCACATGACTATCATGTAGTGATCACGTGACTTAATGGCGCTGATCATGTGACTGATCATGCGCTGATCATGTTTGCTATCATACACTGATCATGTGCCTCTGGAGGCAATAAACAAAGAGCTGAGTAGGCACGAATCAAACAGTCAGCAGGCAATAATCATGGAACTCAGGTGTGAGGAATCATGCTGCTCAGCTGGCAATAATCAAGCAGCTGAGCAGGCAGGAATTACGCAGCACAGCTGGCAATTGTCAAGCAGATGACAGGCAGGAATCGTGCAGCTCAGCTGGCAATTGTCAAGCAGATGAGCAGACAGTAATCACGCAGCTCAGCAGGCCCAGATCACGTGACTGAGCATGCACTGTTCACGTGGCTGATCATACACTGATCACGTGATGATCATGCACTGATCACTTGGATATCATGCACTGATCACGTGGCTGATCATACACTGTTCACGTGTCTGACCATGCACTGATCACGTGGCTGATCATACACTGCTCACGTAACTGATCATGCACTGATCACGTGGCTATCATGCACTGATCACGTGGCTGAACATGCACTGTTCACGTGGCTGATCACACACCTGTCACGTGACATATCATGCACTGATCACGTGGCACTCATGCACTGATCACGTGGCTGATCATACTCTGCTCACGTAACTCATGCACACATCACGTGGCTATCATGCACTGCTCACGTGGCTCGTCATGGAATGATCACGTAGCAACCATATACTGGTCACGTGACTGATCATGCAAAGATCACGTAAATGATCATGCACTGTTCACGTGACTGATCATGTACTGATCACGTGACTGATCATGCACTGATCACGTGGCTATCATGCTCTGCTCACGTGGCTGATCATGCAACGATCACGTAGCAACCATGTACTGGTCACGTGACTGATCATGCACTGATCACGTAATTGATCATGCACTGATCACGTGGCTCATCATGCACTGATCACGTGGCTGATCACACATGTATCACGTGACTGATCATGCACTGATCACGTGGCTCTCATGCACTGATCACGTGGCTGTCATGCACTGATCACGTGGATATCATGCACTGATCACGTGGCTGATCACACACGTATCACATGACTGATCATGCACTGATCACGTGGCTATCATGCACTGATCACGTGGCTATCATGCACTGATCACGTGGCTGATCATGCAATGATCACGTAGCTACCATGTACTGGTCACGTGACTGATCATGCACTGATCACGTAATTGATCATGCACTGATCACGTGGCTGATCATGCACTGATCACGTGGCTGATCATGCACTGATCACGTGGCTATCATGCACTGATCACGTGGCTGATCATGCACTGATCACGTGGCTATCATGCACTGATCACGTGACTGATCATGCACTGATCACGTGGCTGATCATGCACTGATCACGTGACTGATCATGCACTGATCACGTGGCTATCATGCACTGATCACGTGGCTGATCATGCACTGATCACGTGACTGATCATGCACTGATCACGTGACTGATCATGCACTGATCACGTGTCTGATCATGCACTGATCACGTGGCTATCATGCACTGCTCACGTGGCTGATCATGCCATGATCACGCAGCTACCATGTACTGGTCACATGACTGATCATGCACTGATCACGTGACTGATCATGCACTGATCACGTGGCTATCATGCACTACTCACGTGGCTGATCATGCAATGATCATGTAGCTACCATGTACAGGTCACGTGAATGATCATACACCCATCAGGTGACTGATCATGCACTGATCACGTGGCTATCATGCACTGATCACGAGACTGATCATGCACTGTTCACGTCTATATCATGCACTGATCACATGACTGCCCATGCACTGATCACGTGGATGATCATACACTAATCTTGTGACAGATCATGCACTGATCACGTGGCTGATCATGCACTGATACCGTGACTGAGCATGGACTGATCACATGACTATCATGTAGTGATCACGTGACTTAATGGCGCTGATCATGTGACTGATCATGCGCTGATCATGTTTGCTATCATACACTGATCATGTGCCTCTGGAGGCAATAAACAAAGAGCTGAGTAGGCACGAATCAAACAGTCAGCAGGCAATAATCATGGAACTCAGGTGTGAGGAATCATGCTGCTCAGCTGGCAATAATCAAGCAGCTGAGCAGGCAGGAATTACGCAGCACAGCTGGCAATTGTCAAGCAGATGACAGGCAGGAATCGTGCAGCTCAGCTGGCAATTGTCAAGCAGATGAGCAGACAGTAATCACGCAGCTCAGCAGGCCCAGATCACGTGACTGAGCATGCACTGTTCACGTGGCTGATCATACACTGATCACGTGATGATCATGCACTGATCACTTGGATATCATGCACTGATCACGTGGCTGATCATACACTGTTCACGTGTCTGACCATGCACTGATCACGTGGCTGATCATACACTGCTCACGTAACTGATCATGCACTGATCACGTGGCTATCATGCACTGATCACGTGGCTGATCATGCACTGATCACGTGGATATCATGCACTGATCACGTGGCTCATGCACTGATCACGTGACTGATCATGCACTGATCACGTGGCTATCATGCACTGATCACGTGGCTATCATGCACTGATCACGTGGCTGATCATGCAATGATCACGTAGCTACCATGTACTGGTCACGTGACTGATCATGCACTGATCACGTAATTGATCATGCACTGATCACGTGGCTGATCATGCACTGATCACGTGGCTGATCATGCACTGATCACGTGACTGATCATGCACTGATCACGTGACTGATCATGCACTGATCACGTGGCTATCATGCACTGATCACGTGGCTGATCATGCACTGATCACGTGCCTGATCATGCACTGATCACGTGGCTGATCATGCACTGATCACGTGACTGATCATGCACTGATCACGTGTCTGATCATGCACTGATCACGTGGCTATCATGCACTGCTCACGTGGCTGATCATGCCATGATCACGCAGCTACCATGTACTGGTCACATGACTGATCATGCACTGATCACGTGACTGATCATGCAGTGATCACGTGGCTATCATGCACTACTCACGTGGCTGATCATGCAATGATCATGTAGCTACCATGTACAGGTCACGTGAATGATCATACACCCATCAGGTGACTGATCATGCACTGATCACGTGGCTATCATGCACTGATCACGACTGATCATGCACTGATCACGTCTATATCATGCACTGATCACATGACTGCCCATGCACTGATCACGTGGATGATCATACACTAATCTTGTGACAGATCATGCACTGATCACGTGGCTGATCATGCACTGATACCGTGACTGAGCATGGACTGATCACATGACTATCATGTAGTGATCACGTGACTTAATGGCGCTGATCATGTGACTGATCATGCGCTGATCATGTTTGCTATCATACACTGATCATGTGCCTCTGGAGGCAATAAACAAAGAGCTGAGTAGGCACGAATCAAACAGTCAGCAGGCAATAATCATGGAACTCAGTGTGAGGAATCATGCTGCTCAGCTGGCAATAATCAAGCAGCTGAGCAGGCAGGAATTACGCAGCACAGCTGGCAATTGTCAAGCAGATGACAGGCAGGAATCGTGCAGCTCAGCTGGCAATTGTCAAGCAGATGAGCAGACAGTAATCACGCAGCTCAGCAGGCCCAGATCACGTGACTGAGCATGCACTGTTCACGTGGCTGATCATACACTGATCACGTGATGATCATGCACTGATCACTTGGATATCATGCACTGATCACGTGGCTGATCATACACTGTTCACGTGTCTGACCATGCACTGATCACGTGGCTGATCATACACTGCTCACGTAACTGATCATGCACTGATCACGTGGCTATCATGCACTGATCACGTGGCTGAACATGCACTGTTCACGTGGCTGATCACACACCTGTCACGTGACATATCATGCACTGATCACGTGGCACTCATGCACTGATCACGTGGCTGATCATACTCTGCTCACGTAACTCATGCACACATCACGTGGCTATCATGCACTGCTCACGTGGCTCGTCATGGAATGATCACGTAGCAACCATATACTGGTCACGTGACTGATCATGCAAAGATCACGTAAATGATCATGCACTGTTCACGTGACTGATCATGTACTGATCACGTGACTGATCATGCACTGACCACGTGGCTATCATGCTCTGCTCACGTGGCTGATCATGCAACGATCACGTAGCAACCATGTACTGGTCACGTGACTGATCATGCACTGATCACGTAATTGATCCTGCACTGATCACGTGGCTCATCATGCACTGATCACGTGGCTGATCACACATGTATCACGTGACTGATCATGCACTGATCACGTGGCTCTCATGCACTGATCACGTGGCTGTCATGCACTGATCACGTGGATATCATGCACTGATCACGTGGCTGATCACACACGTGATCACATGACTGATCATGCACTGATCACGTGGCTATCATGCACTGATCACGTGGCTATCATGCACTGATCACGTGGCTGATCAGGCAATGATCACGTAGCTACCATGTACTGGTCACGTGACTGATCATGCACTGATCACGTAATTGATCATGCACTGATCATGTGGCTGATCATGCACTGATCACGTGGCTGATCATACACTGATCACATAACTGATCATGCACTGATCACGTGACTGATCATGCACTGATCACGTGGCTATCATGCACTGATCACGTGGCTGATCATGCACTGATCACGTGCCTGATCATGCACTGATCACGTGGCTGATCATGCACTGATCACGTGACTGATCATGCACTGATCACGTGGCTGATCATGCACTGATCACGTGACTGATCATGCACTGATCACGTGACTGATCATGCACTGATCACGTGGCTATCATGCACTGATCACGTGGCTGATCATGCATGATCACGCAGCTACCATGTACTGGTCACGTGACTGATCATGCACTGATCACGTGACTGATCATGCACTGATCACGTGGCTATCATGCACTATCACGTGGCTGATCATGCACTGATCACGTAGCTACCATGTACTGGATCACGTGAATGATCATGCACTGATCACGTGACTGATCATGCACTGATCACGTGGCTATCATGCACTGATCACGTGACTGATCATGCACTGATCACGTGCTGATCATGCACTGATCACGTGACTGATCATGCACTGATCACGTGACTGATCATGCACTGATCACGTGGCTGATCATGCACTGATCACGTGGCTGATCATGCACTGATCACGTGACTGATCATGCACTGATCACGTGACTGATCATGCACTGATCACGTGGCTATCATGCACTGATCACGTGGCTGATCATGCACTGATCACGTGGCTGATCATGCACTGATCACGTGGCTGATCATGCAATGATCATGTAGCTACCATGTACAGGTCACGTGAATGATCATACACCCATCAGGTGACTGATCATGCACTGATCACGTGGCTATCATGCACTGATCACGTGACTGATCATGCACTGATCACGTCTATATCATGCACTGATCACATGACTGCATGTGCACTGATCACGTGGATGATCATACACTATCATGTGACAGATCATGCACTGATCACGTGGCTGATCATGCACTGATACCGTGACTGAGCATGGACTGATCACATGACTATCATGTAGTGATCACGTGACTTAATGCGCTGATCATGTGACTGATCATGCGCTGATCATGTTTGCTATCATACACTGATCATGTGCCTCTGGAGGCAATAAACAAAGAGCTGAGTAGGCACGAATCAAACAGTCAGCAGGCAATAATCATGGAACTCAGGTGTGAGGAATCATGCTGCTCAGCTGGCAATAATCAAGCAGCTGAGCAGGCAGGAATTACACAGCACAGCTGGCAATTGTCAAGCAGATGACAGGCAGGAATCGTGCAGCTCAGCTGGCAATTGTCAAGCAGATGAGCAGACAGTAATCACGCAGCTCAGCAGGCCCTGATCACGTGACTGAGCATGCACTGTTCACGTGGCTGATCATACACTGATCACGTGATGATCATGCACTGATCACGTGGCTATCATGCACTGATCACGTGGCTGATCATGCACTGATCACGTGGCTGATCATGCACTGATCACGTGGCTGATCATGCACTGATCACGTGGCTATCATGCACTGATCACGTGGCTGATCATGCACTGATCACGTGACTGATCATGCACTGATCACGTGGCTGATCATGCACTGATCACGTGGCTATCATGCACTGATCACGTGGCTGATCATGCACTGATCACGTGGCTGATCATGCACTGATCACGTGGCTGATCATGCACTGATCACGTGGCTGATCATGCACTGATCACGTGGCTGATCATGCACTGATCACGTGACTGATCATGCACTGATCACGTGACTGATCATGCACTGATCACGTGGCTATCATGCACTGATCACGTGGCTGACATACACTGATCACGTGCCTGGTCATGCACTGATCACGTGGCTGATCATGCACTGATCACGTGACTGATCATGCACTGATCTCGTGTCTGATCATGCACTGATCACGTGGCTATCATGCACTGCTCACGTGGCTGATCATGCCATGATCACGCAGCTACCATGTACTGGTCACATGACTGATCATGCACTGATCACGTGACTGATCATGCAGTGATCACGTGGCTATCATGCACTACTCACGTGGCTGATCATGCAATGATCATGTAGCTACCATGTACAGGTCACGTGAATGATCATACACCCATCAGGTGACTGATCATGCACTGATCACGTGGCTATCATGCACTGATCACGAGACTGATCATGCACTGATCACGTCTATATCATGCACTGATCACATGACTGCCCATGCACTGATCACGTGGATGATCATACACTAATCTTGTGACAGATCATGCACTGATCACGTGGCTGATCATGCACTGATACCGTGACTGAGCATGGACTGATCACATGACTATCATGTAGTGATCACGTGACTTAATGGCGCTGATCATGTGACTGATCATGCGCTGATCATGTTTGCTATCATACACTGATCATGTGCCTCTGGAGGCAATAAACAAAGAGCTGAGTAGGCACGAATCAAACAGTCAGCAGGCAATAATCATGGAACTCAGGTGTGAGGAATCATGCTGCTCAGCTGGCAATAATCAAGCAGCTGAGCAGGCAGGAATTACGCAGCACAGCTGGCAATTGTCAAGCAGATGACAGGCAGGAATCGTGCAGCTCAGCTGGCAATTGTCAAGCAGATGAGCAGACAGTAATCACGCAGCTCAGCAGGCCCAGATCACGTGACTGAGCATGCACTGTTCACGTGGCTGATCATACACTGATCACGTGATGATCATGCACTGATCACTTGGATATCATGCACTGATCACGTGGCTGATCATACACTGTTCACGTGTCTGACCATGCACTGATCACGTGGCTGATCATACACTGCTCACGTAACTGATCATGCACTGATCACGTGGCTATCATGCACTGATCACGTGGCTGAACATGCACTGTTCACGTGGCTGATCACACACCTGTCACGTGACATATCATGCACTGATCACGTGGCACTCATGCACTGATCACGTGGCTGATCATACTCTGCTCACGTAACTCATGCACACATCACGTGGCTATCATGCACTGCTCACGTGGCTCGTCATGGAATGATCACGTAGCAACCATATACTGGTCACGTGACTGATCATGCAAAGATCACGTAAATGATCATGCACTGTTCACGTGACTGATCATGTACTGATCACGTGACTGATCATGCACTGACCACGTGGCTATCATGCTCTGCTCACGTGGCTGATCATGCAACGATCACGTAGCAACCATGTACTGGTCACGTGACTGATCATGCACTGATCACGTAATTGATCCTGCACTGATCACGTGGCTCATCATGCACTGATCACGTGGCTGATCACACATGTATCACGTGACTGATCATGCACTGATCACGTGGCTCTCATGCACTGATCACGTGGCTGTCATGCACTGATCACGTGGATATCATGCACTGATCACGTGGCTGATCACACACGTATCACATGACTGATCATGCACTGATCACGTGGCTATCATGCACTGATCACGTGGCTATCATGCACTGATCACGTGGCTGATCATGCAATGATCACGTAGCTACCATGTACTGGTCACGTGACTGATCATGCACTGATCACGTAATTGATCATGCACTGATCATGTGGCTGATCATGCACTGATCACGTGGCTGATCATACACTGATCACATAACTGATCATGCACTGATCACGTGACTGATCATGCACTGATCACGTGGCTATCATGCACTGATCACTTGGCTGACATACACTGATCACGTGCCTGATCATGCACTGATCACGTGACTGATCATGCACTGATCACGTGTCTGATCATGCACTGATCACGTGGCTATCATGCACTGCTCACGTGGCTGATCATGCCATGATCACGCAGCTACCATGTACTGGTCACATGACTGATCATGCACTGATCACGTGACTGATCATGCAGTGATCACGTGGCTATCATGCACTACTCACGTGGCTGATCATGCAATGATCATGTAGCTACCATGTACAGGTCACGTGAATGATCATACACCCATCAGGTGACTGATCATGCACTGATCACGTGGCTATCATGCACTGATCACGAGACTGATCATGCACTGATCACGTCTATATCATGCACTGATCACATGACTGCCCATGCACTGATCACGTGGATGATCATACACTAATCTTGTGACAGATCATGCACTGATCACGTGGCTGATCATGCACTGATACCGTGACTGAGCATGGACTGATCACATGACTATCATGTAGTGATCACGTGACTTAATGGCGCTGATCATGTGACTGATCATGCGCTGATCATGTTTGCTATCATACACTGATCATGTGCCTCTGGAGGCAATAAACAAAGAGCTGAGTAGGCACGAATCAAACAGTCAGCAGGCAATAATCATGGAACTCAGGTGTGAGGAATCATGCTGCTCAGCTGGCAATAATCAAGCAGCTGAGCAGGCAGGAATTACGCAGCACAGCTGGCAATTGTCAAGCAGATGACAGGCAGGAATCGTGCAGCTCAGCTGGCAATTGTCAAGCAGATGAGCAGACAGTAATCACGCAGCTCAGCAGGCCCAGATCACGTGACTGAGCATGCACTGTTCACGTGGCTGATCATACACTGATCACGTGATGATCATGCACTGATCACTTGGATATCATGCACTGATCACGTGGCTGATCATACACTGTTCACGTGTCTGACCATGCACTGATCACGTGGCTGATCATACACTGCTCACGTAACTGATCATGCACTGATCACGTGGCTATCATGCACTGATCACGTGGCTGAACATGCACTGTTCACGTGGCTGATCACACACCTGTCACGTGACATATCATGCACTGATCACGTGGCACTCATGCACTGATCACGTGGCTGATCATACTCTGCTCACGTAACTCATGCACACATCACGTGGCTATCATGCACTGCTCACGTGGCTCGTCATGGAATGATCACGTAGCAACCATATACTGGTCACGTGACTGATCATGCAAAGATCACGTAAATGATCATGCACTGTTCACGTGACTGATCATGTACTGATCACGTGACTGATCATGCACTGATCACGTGGCTATCATGCTCTGCTCACGTGGCTGATCATGCAACGATCACGTAGCAACCATGTACTGGTCACGTGACTGATCATGCACTGATCACGTAATTGATCATGCACTGATCACGTGGCTCATCATGCACTGATCACGTGGCTGATCACACATGTATCACGTGACTGATCATGCACTGATCACGTGGCTATCATGCACTGATCACGTGGCTGATCATGCACTGATCACGTGGCTATCATGCACTGATCACATGACTGATCATGCACTGATCACGTGACTGATCATGCACTGATCACGTGGCTATCATGCACTGATCACGTGGCTGATCATGCACTGATCACGTAGCTACCATGCACTGGTCACGTGACTGATCATGCACTGATCACGTGACTGATCATGCACTGATCACGTGGCTATCATGCACTGATCACGTGACTGATCATGCACTGATCACGTCTGATCATGCACTGATCACGTGACTGATCATGCACTGATCACGTGGCTGATCATGCACTGATCACGTGACTGATCATGCACTGATCACGTGGCTGATCATGCACTGATCACGTGACTGATCATGCACTGATCACGTGGCATCATGCACTGATCACGTGGCTGATCATGCACTGCTCACGTGGCTGATCATGCACTGATCACGTAGCAATCATGCACTGGTCACGTGACTGATCATGCACTGATCACGAACTGATCATGCACTGATCACGTGACTGATCATGCACTGATCACGTGACTGATCATGCACTGATCACGTGGCTATCATGCACTGATCACGTGGCTGATCATGCACTGATCACGTAGCTATCATGCACTGATCACGTGACTGATCATGCACTGATCACGTACTGATCATGCACTGATCACGTGGCTGATCATGCACTGATCACGTGGCTGATCACACATGATCACGTGACTGATCATGCACTGATCACGTGGCTATCATGCACTGATCACGTGGCTGATCATGCACTGATCACGTGGCTATCATGCACTGATCACGTGGCTGATCATGCACTGATCACATGACTGATCATGCACTGATCACGTGGCTGATCATGCACTGATCACGTGGCTGATCATGCACTGATCACGTGGCTGATCATGCACTGATCACGTAGCTATCATGCACTGATCACGTGACTGATCATGCACTGATCACGTGGCTGATCATGCACTGATCACGTGGCTGATCATGCACTGATCACGTGGCTGATCATGCACTGATCACGTGGCTATCATGCACTGCTCACGTGGCTGATCATGCCATGATCACGCAGCTACCATGTACTGGTCACATGACTGATCATGCACTGATCACGTGACTGATCATGCAGTGATCACGTGGCTATCATGCACTACTCACGTGGCTGATCATGCAATGATCATGTAGCTACCATGTACAGGTCACGTGAATGATCATACACCCATCAGGTGACTGATCATGCACTGATCACGTGGCTATCATGCACTGATCACGAGACTGATCATGCACTGATCACGTCTATATCATGCACTGATCACATGACTGCCCATGCACTGATCACGTGGATGATCATACACTAATCATGTGACAGATCATGCACTGATCACGTGGCTGATCATGCACTGATACCGTGACTGAGCATGGACTGATCACATGACTATCATGTAGTGATCACGTGACTTAATGGCGCTGATCATGTGACTGATCATGCGCTGATCATGTTTGCTATCATACACTGATCATGTGCCTCTGGAGGCAATAAACAAAGAGCTGAGTAGGCACGAATCAAACAGTCAGCAGGCAATAATCATGGAACTCAGGTGTGAGGAATCATGCTGCTCAGCTGGCAATAATCAAGCAGCTGAGCAGGCAGGAATTACGCAGCACAGCTGGCAATTGTCAAGCAGATGACAGGCAGGAATCGTGCAGCTCAGCTGGCAATTGTCAAGCAGATGAGCAGACAGTAATCACGCAGCTCAGCAGGCCCAGATCACGTGACTGAGCATGCACTGTTCACGTGGCTGATCATACACTGATCACGTGATGATCATGCACTGATCACTTGGATATCATGCACTGATCACGTGGCTGATCATACACTGTTCACGTGTCTGACCATGCACTGATCACGTGGCTGATCATACACTGCTCACGTAACTGATCATGCACTGATCACGTGGCTATCATGCACTGATCACGTGGCTGAACATGCACTGTTCACGTGGCTGATCACACACCTGTCACGTGACATATCATGCACTGATCACGTGGCACTCATGCACTGATCACGTGGCTGATCATACTCTGCTCACGTAACTCATGCACACATCACGTGGCTATCATGCACTGCTCACGTGGCTCGTCATGGAATGATCACGTAGCAACCATATACTGGTCACGTGACTGATCATGCAAAGATCACGTAAATGATCATGCACTGTTCACGTGACTGATCATGTACTGATCACGTGACTGATCATGCACTGATCACGTGGCTATCATGCTCTGCTCACGTGGCTGATCATGCAACGATCACGTAGCAACCATGTACTGGTCACGTGACTGATCATGCACTGATCACGTAATTGATCCTGCACTGATCACGTGGCTCATCATGCACTGATCACGTGGCTGATCACACATGTATCACGTGACTGATCATGCACTGATCACGTGGCTGATCATGCACTGATCACGTGACTGATCATGCACTGATCACGTGACTGATCATGCACTGATCACGTGGCTATCATGCACTGATCACGTGGCTGATCATGCACTGATCACGTGCTGATCATGCACTGATCACGTGACTGATCATGCACTGATCACGTGGCTGATCATGCACTGATCACGTGGCTATCATGCACTGATCACGTGGCTGATCATGCACTGATCACGTAGCTGATCATGCACTGATCACGTGACTGATCATGCACTGATCACGTGACTGATCATGCACTGATCACGTGGCTATCATGCACTGATCACGTGGCTGATCATGCACTGATCACGTGGCTATCATGCACTGATCACGTGACTGATCATGCACTGATCACGTGGCTGATCATGCACTGATCACGTGGCTGATCATGCACTGATCACGTGGCTGATCATGCACTGATCACGTGACTGATCATGCACTGATCACGTGGCTGATCATGCACTGATCACGTGACTGATCATGCACTGATCACGTGGCTGATCATGCACTGATCACGTGGCTGATCATGCAATGATCATGTAGCTACCATGTACAGGTCACGTGAATGATCATACACCCATCAGGTGACTGATCATGCACTGATCACGTGGCTATCATGCACTGATCACGAGACTGATCATGCACTGTTCACGTCTATATCATGCACTGATCACATGACTGCCCGTGCACTGATCACGTGGATGATCATACACTAATCTTGTGACAGATCATGCACTGATCACGTGGCTGATCATGCACTGATACCGTGACTGAGCATGGACTGATCACATGACTATCATGTAGTGATCACGTGACTTAATGGCGCTGATCATGTGACTGATCATGCGCTGATCATGTTTGCTATCATACACTGATCATGTGCCTCTGGAGGCAATAAACAAAGAGCTGAGTAGGCACGAATCAAACAGTCA
Organism: Bos javanicus; assembly: GCF_032452875.1. Classification (NCBI taxonomy): domain Eukaryota; kingdom Metazoa; phylum Chordata; class Mammalia; order Artiodactyla; family Bovidae; genus Bos; species Bos javanicus. Next base: position 674,390 of record NW_026893605.1, on the reverse strand, counting down.
GCAGGCAATAATCATGGAACTCAGGTGTGAGGAATCATGCTGCTCAGCTGGCAATAATCAAGCAGCTGAGCAGGCAGGAATTACGCAGCACAGCTGGCAATTGTCAAGCAGATGACAGGCAGGAATCGTGCAGCTCAGCTGGCAATTGTCAAGCAGATGAGCAGACAGTAATCACGCAGCTCAGCAGGCCCAGATCACGTGACTGAGCATGCACTGTTCACGTGGCTGATCATACACTGATCACGTGATGATCATGCACTGATCACTTGGATATCATGCACTGATCACGTGGCTGATCATACACTGTTCACGTGTCTGACCATGCACTGATCACGTGGCTGATCATACACTGCTCACGTAACTGATCATGCACTGATCACGTGGCTATCATGCACTGATCACGTGGCTGAACATGCACTGTTCACGTGGCTGATCACACACCTGTCACGTGACATATCATGCACTGATCACGTGGCACTCATGCACTGATCACGTGGCTGATCATACTCTGCTCACGTAACTCATGCACACATCACGTGGCTATCATGCACTGCTCACGTGGCTCGTCATGGAATGATCACGTAGCAACCATATACTGGTAACGTGACTGATCATGCAAAGATCACGTAAATGATCATGCACTGTTCACGTGACTGATCATGTACTGATCACGTGACTGATCATGCACTGATCACGTGGCTATCATGCTCTGCTCACGTGGCTGATCATGCAACGATCACGTAGCAACCATGTACTGGTCACGTGACTGATCATGCACTGATCACGTAATTGATCCTGCACTGATCACGTGGCTCATCATGCACTGATCACGTGGCTGATCACACATGTATCACGTGACTGATCATGCACTGATCACGTGGCTCTCATGCACTGATCACGTGGCTGTCATGCACTGATCACGTGGATATCATGCACTGATCACGTGGCTGATCACACACGTATCACATGACTGATCATGCACTGATCACGTGGCTATCATGCACTGATCACGTGGCTATCATGCACTGATCACGTGGCTGATCATGCAATGATCACGTAGCTACCATGTACTGGTCACGTGACTGATCATGCACTGATCACGTAATTGATCATGCACTGATCACGTGGCTGATCATGCACTGATCACGTGGCTGATCATGCACTGATCACGTAACTGATCATGCACTGATCACGTGACTGATCATGCACTGATCACGTGGCTATCATGCACTGATCACTTGGCTGATCATACACTGATCACGTGCCTGATCATGCACTGATCACGTGGCTGATCATGCACTGATCACGTGACTGATCATGCACTGATCACGTGTCTGATCATGCACTGATCACGTGGCTATCATGCACTGCTCACGTGGCTGATCATGCCATGATCACGCAGCTACCATGTACTGGTCACATGACTGATCATGCACTGATCACGTGACTGATCATGCAGTGATCACGTGGCTATCATGAACTACTCACGTGGCTGATCATGCAATGATCATGTAGCTACCATGTACAGGTCACGTGAATGATCATACACCCATCAGGTGACTGATCATGCACTGATCACGTGGCTATCATGCACTGATCACGAGACTGATCATGCACTGATCACGTCTATATCATGCACTGATCACATGACTGCCCATGCACTGATCACGTGGATGATCATACACTAATCTTGTGACAGATCATGCACTGATCACGTGGCTGATCATGCACTGATACCGTGACTGAGCATGGACTGATCACATGACTATCATGTAGTGATCACGTGACTTAATGGCGCTGATCATGTGACTGATCATGCGCTGATCATGTTTGCTATCATACACTGATCATGTGCCTCTGGAGGCAATAAACAAAGAGCTGAGTAGGCACGAATCAAACAGTCAGCAGGCAATAATCATGGAACTCAGGTGTGAGGAATCATGCTGCTCAGCTGGCAATAATCAAGCAGCTGAGCAGGCAGGAATTACGCAGCACAGCTGGCAATTGTCAAGCAGATGACAGGCAGGAATCGTGCAGCTCAGCTGGCAATTGTCAAGCAGATGAGCAGACAGTAATCACGCAGCTCAGCAGGCCCAGATCACGTGACTGAGCATGCACTGTTCACGTGGCTGATCATACACTGATCACGTGATGATCATGCACTGATCACTTGGATATCATGCACTGATCACGTGGCTGATCATACACTGTTCACGTGTCTGACCATGCACTGATCACGTGGCTGATCATACACTGCTCACGTAACTGATCATGCACTGATCACGTGGCTATCATGCACTGATCACGTGGCTGAACATGCACTGTTCACGTGGCTGATCACACACCTGTCACGTGACATATCATGCACTGATCACGTGGCACTCATGCACTGATCACGTGGCTGATCATACTCTGCTCACGTAACTCATGCACACATCACGTGGCTATCATGCACTGCTCACGTGGCTCGTCATGGAATGATCACGTAGCAACCATATACTGGTAACGTGACTGATCATGCAAAGATCACGTAAATGATCATGCACTGTTCACGTGACTGATCATGTACTGATCACGTGACTGATCATGCACTGACCACGTGGCTATCATGCTCTGCTCACGTGGCTGATCATGCAACGATCACGTAGCAACCATGTACTGGTCACGTGACTGATCATGCACTGATCACGTAATTGATCCTGCACTGATCACGTGGCTCATCATGCACTGATCACGTGGCTGATCACACATGTATCACGTGACTGATCATGCACTGATCACGTGGCTCTCATGCACTGATCACGTGGCTGTCATGCACTGATCACGTGGATATCATGCACTGATCACGTGGCTGATCACACACGTATCACATGACTGATCATGCACTGATCACGTGGCTATCATGCACTGATCACGTGGCTATCATGCACTTATCATGTGGCTGATCAGGCAATGATCACGTAGCTACCATGTACTGGTCACGTGACTGATCATGCACTGATCACGTAATTGATCATGCACTGATCATGTGGCTGATCATGCACTGATCACGTGGCTGATCATACACTGATCACATAACTGATCATGCACTGATCACGTGACTGATCATGCACTGATCACGTGGCTATCATGCACTGATCACGTGGCTGACATACACTGATCACGTGCCTGATCATGCACTGATCACGTGGCTGATCATGCACTGATCACGTAACTGATCATGCACTGATCACGTGACTGATCATGCACTGATCACGTGACTGATCATGCACTGATCACGTGGCTATCATGCACTGCTCACGTGGCGGATCATGCCATGATCACGCAGCTACCATGTACTGGTCACATGACTGATCATGCACTGATCACGTGACTGATCATGCAGTGATCACGTGGCTATCATGAACTACTCACGTGGCTGATCATGCAATGATCATGTAGCTACCATGTACAGGTCACGTGAATGATCATACACCCATCAGGTGACTGATCATGCACTGATCACGTGGCTATCATGCACTGATCACGAGACTGATCATGCACTGTTCACGTCTATATCATGCACTGATCACATGACTGCCCATGCACTGATCACGTGGATGATCATACACTAATCTTGTGACAGATCATGCACTGATCACGTGGCTGATCATGCACTGATACCGTGACTGAGCATGGACTGATCACATGACTATCATGTAGTGATCACGTGACTTAATGGCGCTGATCATGTGACTGATCATGCGCTGATCATGTTTGCTATCATACACTGATCATGTGCCTCTGGAGGCAATAAACAAAGAGCTGAGTAGGCACGAATCAAACAGTCAGCAGGCAATAATCATGGAACTCAGGTGTGAGGAATCATGCTGCTCAGCTGGCAATAATCAAGCAGCTGAGCAGGCAGGAATTACGCAGCACAGCTGGCAATTGTCAAGCAGATGACAGGCAGGAATCGTGCAGCTCAGCTGGCAATTGTCAAGCAGATGAGCAGACAGTAATCACGCAGCTCAGCAGGCCCAGATCACGTGACTGAGCATGCACTGTTCACGTGGCTGATCATACACTGATCACGTGATGATCATGCACTGATCACTTGGATATCATGCACTGATCACGTGGCTGATCATACACTGTTCACGTGTCTGACCATGCACTGATCACGTGGCTGATCATACACTGCTCACGTAACTGATCATGCACTGATCACGTGGCTATCATGCACTGATCACGTGGCTGAACATGCACTGTTCACGTGGCTGATCACACACCTGTCACGTGACATATCATGCACTGATCACGTGGCACTCATGCACTGATCACGTGGCTGATCATACTCTGCTCACGTAACTCATGCACACATCACGTGGCTATCATGCACTGCTCACGTGGCTCGTCATGGAATGATCACGTAGCAACCATATACTGGTCACGTGACTGATCATGCAAAGATCACGTAAATGATCATGCACTGTTCACGTGACTGATCATGTACTGATCACGTGACTGATCATGCACTGACCACGTGGCTATCATGCTCTGCTCACGTGGCTGATCATGCAACGATCACGTAGCAACCATGTACTGGTCACGTGACTGATCATGCACTGATCACGTAATTGATCCTGCACTGATCACGTGGCTCATCATGCACTGATCACGTGGCTGATCACACATGTATCACGTGACTGATCATGCACTGATCACGTGGCTCTCATGCACTGATCACGTGGCTGTCATGCACTGATCACGTGGATATCATGCACTGATCACGTGGCTGATCACACACGTATCACATGACTGATCATGCACTGATCACGTGGCTATCATGCACTGATCACGTGGCTATCATGCACTGATCACGTGGCTGATCATGCAATGATCACGTAGCTACCATGTACTGGTCACGTGACTGATCATGCACTGATCACGTAATTGATCATGCACTGATCACGTGGCTGATCATGCACTGATCACGTGGCTGATCATACACTGATCACGTAACTGATCATGCACTGATCACGTGACTGATCATGCACTGATCACGTGGCTATCATGCACTGATCACGTGGCTGATCATACACTGATCACGTGCCTGGTCATGCACTGATCACGTGGCTGATCATGCACTGATCACGTGACTGATCATGCACTGATCACGTGGCTGATCATGCACTGATCACGTGACTGATCATGCACTGATCACGTGTCTGATCATGCACTGATCACGTGGCTATCATGCACTGCTCACGTGGCTGATCATGCCATGATCACGCAGCTACCATGTACTGGTCACATGACTGATCATGCACTGATCACGTGACTGATCATGCAGTGATCACGTGGCTATCATGAACTACTCACGTGGCTGATCATGCAATGATCATGTAGCTACCATGTACAGGTCACGTGAATGATCATACACCCATCAGGTGACTGATCATGCACTGATCACGTGGCTATCATGCACTGATCACGAGACTGATCATGCACTGTTCACGTCTATATCATGCACTGATCACATGACTGCCCATGCACTGATCACGTGGATGATCATACACTAATCTTGTGACAGATCATGCACTGATCACGTGGCTGATCATGCACTGATACCGTGACTGAGCATGGACTGATCACATGACTATCATGTAGTGATCACGTGACTTAATGGCGCTGATCATGTGACTGATCATGCGCTGATCATGTTTGCTATCATACACTGATCATGTGCCTCTGGAGGCAATAAACAAAGAGCTGAGTAGGCACGAATCAAACAGTCAGCAGGCAATAATCATGGAACTCAGGTGTGAGGAATCATGCTGCTCAGCTGGCAATAATCAAGCAGCTGAGCAGGCAGGAATTACGCAGCACAGCTGGCAATTGTCAAGCAGATGACAGGCAGGAATCGTGCAGCTCAGCTGGCAATTGTCAAGCAGATGAGCAGACAGTAATCACGCAGCTCAGCAGGCCCAGATCACGTGACTGAGCATGCACTGTTCACGTGGCTGATCATACACTGATCACGTGATGATCATGCACTGATCACTTGGATATCATGCACTGATCACGTGGCTGATCATACACTGTTCACGTGTCTGACCATGCACTGATCACGTGGCTGATCATACACTGCTCACGTAACTGATCATGCACTGATCACGTGGCTATCATGCACTGATCACGTGGCTGAACATGCACTGTTCACGTGGCTGATCACACACCTGTCACGTGACATATCATGCACTGATCACGTGGCACTCATGCACTGATCACGTGGCTGATCATACTCTGCTCACGTAACTCATGCACACATCACGTGGCTATCATGCACTGCTCACGTGGCTCGTCATGGAATGATCACGTAGCAACCATATACTGGTCACGTGACTGATCATGCAAAGATCACGTAAATGATCATGCACTGTTCACGTGACTGATCATGTACTGATCACGTGACTGATCATGCACTGACCACGTGGCTATCATGCTCTGCTCACGTGGCTGATCATGCAACGATCACGTAGCAACCATGTACTGGTCACGTGACTGATCATGCACTGATCACGTAATTGATCCTGCACTGATCACGTGGCTCATCATGCACTGATCACGTGGCTGATCACACATGTATCACGTGACTGATCATGCACTGATCACGTGGCTCTCATGCACTGATCACGTGGCTGTCATGCACTGATCACGTGGATATCATGCACTGATCACGTGGCTGATCACACACGTATCACATGACTGATCATGCACTGATCACGTGGCTATCATGCACTGATCACGTGGCTATCATGCACTGATCACGTGGCTGATCATGCAATGATCACGTAGCTACCATGTACTGGTCACGTGACTGATCATGCACTGATCACGTAATTGATCATGCACTGATCATGTGGCTGATCATGCACTGATCACGTGGCTGATCATACACTGATCACATAACTGATCATGCACTGATCACGTGACTGATCATGCACTGATCACGTGGCTATCATGCACTGATCACTTGGCTGACATGCACTGATCACGTGCCTGGTCATGCACTGATCACGTGGCTGATCATGCACTGATCACGTGACTGATCATGCACTGATCACGTGTCTGATCATGCACTGATCACGTGGCTATCATGCACTGCTCACGTGGCTGATCATGCCATGATCACGCAGCTACCATGTACTGGTCACATGACTGATCATGCACTGATCACGTGACTGATCATGCAGTGATCACGTGGCTATCATGAACTACTCACGTGGCTGATCATGCAATGATCATGTAGCTACCATGTACAGGTCACGTGAATGATCATACACCCATCAGGTGACTGATCATGCACTGATCACGTGGCTATCATGCACTGATCACGAGACTGATCATGCACTGTTCACGTCTATATCATGCACTGATCACATGACTGCCCGTGCACTGATCACGTGGATGATCATACACTAATCTTGTGACAGATCATGCACTGATCACGTGGCTGATCATGCACTGATACCGTGACTGAGCATGGACTGATCACATGACTATCATGTAGTGATCACGTGACTTAATGGCGCTGATCATGTGACTGATCATGCGCTGATCATGTTTGCTATCATACACTGATCATGTGCCTCTGGAGGCAATAAACAAAGAGCTGAGTAGGCACGAATCAAACAGTCAGCAGGCAATAATCATGGAACTCAGGTGTGAGGAATCATGCTGCTCAGCTGGCAATAATCAAGCAGCTGAGCAGGCAGGAATTACGCAGCACAGCTGGCAATTGTCAAGCAGATGACAGGCAGGAATCGTGCAGCTCAGCTGGCAATTGTCAAGCAGATGAGCAGACAGTAATCACGCAGCTCAGCAGGCCCAGATCACGTGACTGAGCATGCACTGTTCACGTGGCTGATCATACACTGATCACGTGATGATCATGCACTGATCACTTGGATATCATGCACTGATCACGTGGCTGATCATACACTGTTCACGTGTCTGACCATGCACTGATCACGTGGCTGATCATACACTGCTCACGTAACTGATCATGCACTGATCACGTGGCTATCATGCACTGATCACGTGGCTGAACATGCACTGTTCACGTGGCTGATCACACACTGTCACGTGACATATCATGCACTGATCACGTGGCACTCATGCACTGATCACGTGGCTGATCATGCACTGATCACGTAGCTATCATGCACTGATCACGTGACTGATCATGCACTGATCACGTAACTGATCATGCACTGATCACGTGGCTGATCATGCACTGATCACGTGGCTGATCATGCACTGATCACGTGACTGATCATGCACTGATCACGTGACTGATCATGCACTGATCACGTGGCTATCATGCACTGATCACGTGGCTGATCATGCACTGATCACGTGACTGATCATGCACTGATCACGTGGCTGATCATGCACTGATCACGTGACTGATCATGCACTGATCACGTGGCTGATCATGCACTGATCACGTGACTGATCATGCACTGATCACGTGGCTGATCATGCACTGATCACGTGGCTATCATGCACTGATCACGTGGCTGATCATGCACTGATCACGTGGCTATCATGCACTGATCACATGACTGATCATGCACTGATCACGTGACTGATCATGCACTGATCACGTGGCTATCATGCACTGATCACGTGGCTGATCATGCACTGATCACGTAGCTACCATGTACTGGTCACGTGACTGATCATGCACTGATCACGTGACTGATCATGCACTGATCACGTGGCTATCATGCACTGATCACGTGACTGATCATGCACTGATCACGTCTATATCATGCACTGATCACATGACTGATCATGCACTGATCACGTGGATGATCATGCACTGATCACGTGACTGATCATGCACTGATCACGTGGCTGATCATGCACTGATCACGTGACTGATCATGCACTGATCACGTGGCTGATCATGCACTGATCACGTGACTGATCATGCACTGATCACGTGACTGATCATGCACTGATCACGTGGCTATCATGCACTGCTCACGTGGCTGATCATGCATGATCACGCAGCTACCATGTACTGGTCACATGACTGATCATGCACTGATCACGTGACTGATCATGCACTGATCACGTGGCTATCATGCACTATCACGTGGCTGATCATGCACTGATCATGTAGCTACATGCACTGGTCACGTGACTGATCATACACTGATCACGTGACTGATCATGCACTGATCACGTGGCTGATCATGCACTGATCACGTGACTGATCATGCACTGATCACGTGGCTATCATGCACTGATCACGTGGCTGAACATGCACTGATCACGTGGCTGATCACACACTGTCACGTGACATATCATGCACTGATCACGTGGCATCATGCACTGATCACGTGGCTGATCATACACTGCTCACGTAACTCATGCACTGATCACGTGGCTATCATGCACTGCTCACGTGGCTGTCATGGAATGATCACGTAGCTACCATATACTGGTCACGTGACTGATCATGCACTGATCACGTAAATGATCATGCACTGATCACGTGACTGATCATGCACTGATCACGTGACTGATCATGCACTGATCACGTGGCTATCATGCACTGATCACGTGGCTGATCATGCAACGATCACGTAGCAACCATGTACTGGTCACGTGACTGATCATGCACTGATCACGTAATTGATCATGCACTGATCACGTGGCTGATCATGCACTGATCACGTGGCTGATCACACACTGTCACGTGACTATCATGCACTGATCACGTGGCATCATGCACTGATCACGTGGCTGATCATGCACTGATCACGTAACTCATGCACACATCACGTGGCTATCATGCACTGATCACGTGGCTGATCATGCAATGATCACGTAGCTATCATGCACTGGTCACGTGACTGATCATGCACTGATCACGTAAATGATCATGCACTGATCACGTGACTGATCATGCACTGATCACGTGACTGATCATGCACTGATCACGTGGCTATCATGCACTGCTCACGTGGCTGATCATGCACGATCACGTAGCAACCATGTACTGGTCACGTGACTGATCATGCACTGATCACGTAATTGATCATGCACTGATCACGTGGCTATCATGCACTGATCACGTGGCTGATCACACATGATCACGTGACTGATCATGCACTGATCACGTGGCTATCATGCACTGATCACGTGGCTGATCATGCACTGATCACGTGGATATCATGCACTGATCACGTGGCTGATCACACACGATCACATGACTGATCATGCACTGATCACGTGGCTATCATGCACTGATCACGTGGCTATCATGCACTGATCACGTGGCTGATCATGCAATGATCACGTAGCTACCATGTACTGATCACGTGACTGATCATGCACTGATCACGTAACTGATCATGCACTGATCACGTGGCTGATCATGCACTGATCACGTGGCTGATCATGCACTGATCACATGACTGATCATGCACTGATCACGTGACTGATCATGCACTGATCACGTGGCTATCATGCACTGATCACGTGGCTGATCATGCACTGATCACGTGGCTGATCATGCACTGATCACGTGGCTGATCATGCACTGATCACGTGGCTGATCATGCACTGATCACGTGACTGATCATGCACTGATCACGTGGCTATCATGCACTGATCACGTGGCTGATCATACACTGCTCACGTAACTCATGCACACATCACGTGGCTATCATGCACTGATCACGTGGCTGTCATGGAATGATCACGTAGCAACCATATACTGGTCACGTGACTGATCATGCACTGATCACGTAAATGATCATGCACTGTTCACGTGACTGATCATGCACTGATCACGTGACTGATCATGCACTGATCACGTGGCTATCATGCACTGCTCACGTGGCTGATCATGCACTGATCACGTAGCAACCATGTACTGGTCACGTGACTGATCATGCACTGATCACGTAATTGATCATGCACTGATCACGTGGCTCATCATGCACTGATCACGTGGCTGATCACACATGTATCACGTGACTGATCATGCACTGATCACGTGGCTCTCATGCACTGATCACGTGGCTGATCATGCACTGATCACGTGGATATCATGCACTGATCACGTGGCTATCATGCACTGATCACGTGGCTGATCATGCAATGATCACGTAGCTACCATGTACTGGTCACGTGACTGATCATGCACTGATCACGTAATTGATCATGCACTGATCACGTGGCTGATCATGCACTGATCACGTGGCTGATCATACACTGATCACGTGACTGATCATGCACTGATCACGTGACTGATCATGCACTGATCACGTGGCTATCATGCACTGATCACGTGGCTGGACATGCACTGATCACGTGGCTGATCATGCACTGATCACGTGACTGATCATGCACTGATCTCGTGACTGATCATGCACTGATCACGTGGCTATCATGCACTGCTCACGTGGCTGATCATGCCATGATCACGCAGCTACCATGTACTGGTCACATGACTGATCATGCACTGATCACGTGACTGATCATGCAGTGATCACGTGGCTATCATGAACTACTCACGTGGCTGATCATGCAATGATCATGTAGCTACCATGTACAGGTCACGTGAATGATCATACACCCATCAGGTGACTGATCATGCACTGATCACGTGGCTATCATGCACTGATCACGAGACTGATCATGCACTGTTCACGTCTATATCATGCACTGATCACATGACTGCCCATGCACTGATCACGTGGATGATCATACACTAATCTTGTGACAGATCATGCACTGATCACGTGGCTGATCATGCACTGATACCGTGACTGAGCATGGACTGATCACATGACTATCATGTAGTGATCACGTGACTTAATGGCGCTGATCATGTGACTGATCATGCGCTGATCATGTTTGCTATCATACACTGATCATGTGCCTCTGGAGGCAATAAACAAAGAGCTGAGTAGGCACGAATCAAACAGTCAGCAGGCAATAATCATGGAACTCAGGTGTGAGGAATCATGCTGCTCAGCTGGCAATAATCAAGCAGCTGAGCAGGCAGGAATTACGCAGCACAGCTGGCAATTGTCAAGCAGATGACAGGCAGGAATCGTGCAGCTCAGCTGGCAATTGTCAAGCAGATGAGCAGACAGTAATCACGCAGCTCAGCAGGCCCAGATCACGTGACTGAGCATGCACTGTTCACGTGGCTGATCATACACTGATCACGTGATGATCATGCACTGATCACTTGGATATCATGCACTGATCACGTGGCTGATCATACACTGTTCACGTGTCTGACCATGCACTGATCACGTGGCTGATCATACACTGCTCACGTAACTGATCATGCACTGATCACGTGGCTATCATGCACTGATCACGTGGCTGAACATGCACTGTTCACGTGGCTGATCACACACCTGTCACGTGACATATCATGCACTGATCACGTGGCACTCATGCACTGATCACGTGGCTGATCATACTCTGCTCACGTAACTCATGCACACATCACGTGGCTATCATGCACTGCTCACGTGGCTCGTCATGGAATGATCACGTAGCAACCATATACTGGTCACGTGACTGATCATGCAAAGATCACGTAAATGATCATGCACTGTTCACGTGACTGATCATGTACTGATCACGTGACTGATCATGCACTGATCACGTGGCTATCATGCTCTGCTCACGTGGCTGATCATGCAACGATCACGTAGCAACCATGTACTGGTCACGTGACTGATCATGCACTGATCACGTAATTGATCCTGCACTGATCACGTGGCTCATCATGCACTGATCACGTGGCTGATCACACATGTATCACGTGACTGATCATGCACTGATCACGTGGCTCTCATGCACTGATCACGTGGCTGTCATGCACTGATCACGTGGATATCATGCACTGATCACGTGGCTGATCACACACGTATCACATGACTGATCATGCACTGATCACGTGGCTATCATGCACTGATCACGTGGCTATCATGCACTGATCACGTGGCTGATCATGCAATGATCACGTAGCTACCATGTACTGGTCACGTGACTGATCATGCACTGATCACGTAATTGATCATGCACTGATCACGTGGCTGATCATGCACTGATCACGTGGCTGATCATGCACTGATCACGTGACTGATCATGCACTGATCACGTGACTGATCATGCACTGATCACGTGGCTATCATGCACTGATCACTTGGCTGATCATGCACTGATCACGTGCCTGATCATGCACTGATCACGTGGCTGATCATGCACTGATCACGTGGCTGATCATGCACTGATCACGTGACTGATCATGCACTGATCACGTGGCTATCATGCACTGATCACGTGGCTGATCATGCACTGATCACGTGGCTGATCATGCACTGATCACGTGACTATCATGCACTGATCACGTGGCATCATGC